>NW_027671609.1:0-242000 GCF_964165515.1 Mesoplodon bidens | reverse complement strand
GTAGATGAGTCTAGAGGTAATCACGTGACTTGGAGTAAGTCAGAAAGTGAAAGACACATATCATATCATATCACTTATAGGTGTTACCTATAAATTGATACCAGGGCAGATATTTCCACGGAGAAGGGCAATCACAGATTCATTAAACAAACTTATGGTTCACCAAAGGAAAGGTGTGAGGATTGAATTCATTATGATATTGGGGTTAACAGACATATACAAACACAGTAGACGTATATAATCACCAAAGACCTACGGAGTACCAAGAGAAGACAACTCAACATTCTGTCATAACGAACATGGGAAAAGGATGCCAGGAAAAACAGACATATGTATATGTGTAAAAGAACCACCTCTTGCACACCTACAACAAGCTAAACGTTGTACTCAAACTTGCTGTAATAACAAATAAAAAATTAAATTAAAAACACGAACAAGAAGTAGTGAGACAAACTTGAGGGGCTTTCTCCTGGCACATTCCGTTCTACATTCCAATCTAGAACGCGACTTCCATTGAGGCTCTGCTGCCCTAGTAACCAGATTTGGTAAGGGAGAACTGCTGCCACCTTGTGGCCGTTTCACACAACAGCAGCTTTAATCCCAGCGCTAATGGTCAGTGGATATTCCAAATCATTACAGGCCTGTAAATGACACCTGCCCTGAAAACAAATCCTGGGGTCATATATCGACCAAAAAATTCAAAAGACGTCCATATTTCAAAACGACAGTTTCAAGAGGCATATTTCACGCACATTAGTGTTCTGATACTTTTGCTTTCTTTCTTTCTTTGTTAAAAAAACGGGAATGGAAAAAGGTAACCCTCAGAAGGGGCGAAAACGTTCACAAACGAATCAATGGACAAAGGTTTAATCTCCAATATATATATACAGCTCATGCAGCTTAATATTAATACAACAAACAACCCAATACAAAAATGGGCAGAAGATCTAAATAGACGTTTCTTCAAAGAAGACACAGAGATGGCCAAGACGCACATGAAAAGCTGCTCAACATCACTAATTATTAGAGAAATGCAAATCAAAACTAAAATGAGGTAAGACCTCACACCTGTTAGAATCGGCATCATCAGATAATCTACAAACAACAAATTCTGGGGAGGGGGTGGACAAAAGGAACCCTCTTCCGCTTTTGGTGGGAATGTAAATTGATACAGTCACTATGGAGAACAGTATGGAGGTTCCTTTAAAAAACTAAAAAGAGAATTACCATAGGATCCAGCAATCCCACTTCTGGGCATATACCCAGAGAAAACCATAAATCACAAAGACACATTCACCACAATGTTCATTGCAGCACTATTTACAATAGCCGGTAATGGAAGCAACCTAAATGCCCACAGACAGACGAATGGATAAAGATGTGGTACATATATAAAATGAAATATTACTCAGCCATAAAAAGGAATGAAACTGAGTCATTTGTAGAGAAGTTGATGGATCTAGAGACTGTCATACAGAGTGAAGTAAGTCAGAAAGAGAAAAACAAATATTGTATATTAATGCCTATATGTGGAACCTAGAAAAATGCTACAGATGAACTGGTTTGCAGGGCAGAAATAGAGACACAGAGGTAGAGAACAAACGTATCGACACAAAGTGGGGGAAGCCATGGGGTGGTGGTGGTGGGATGAGTTGGGAGATTGGGATTGACCTGTATACATGTCTATGCATAAAATAGATAACTAAGAATAACCTACTGTATAAAAAAAATAAATAAAATTAAATTTCAAAAATTTTAAAAATAAAATGTAAAAATAAAACAGAAAAAAAGTTCTTCCATTCACACTGATGTATTTATAAAAATGAATTATTTCCATGCTTATATATATAAATACATAAAAGAGGAATAAAATCTAACTTGAACCAAAAAAGAAAAAAAAAACTGAACCTAACACTTATACAGAGGAAAACACTACCAAGGCACTTGCTCCAGTGGTAAACAATTCTGAAATTGGTCAGAGGTGGGGAATCATCTCCCATAGAGCCAGCAGCCCCACCCGCCCACGCAAGGAGCGTCCTTATTGCAAAGCTGGGGGACCGTGCCGAGGCCTCTGTGAGTAAACGTGAGCTGAGCCCCAGGCCAGCTGCTGCTGAACTGTTCCCACCCTTCCCAGGTGAAACACCTGAATATGTACAAGGGTTTGAAAGCCTAGAGGAAGGGCCGTGGAGCCACACCAGCGAAAGCACGCAGGCCAACTTGGTGCCTGCAGGTCAGCCAGGATGGTCCTGGCCACGGGCGCTCTTCTGGAAGCTTTCCATTGCCCTGCCTGAGATACACCTCCTGTCACGGCCCCCACTCCTTTTTTTTCCTTACTCACCTCAGCCCGGAGAGATACTCCAGTGGAAGTTATGGGTGACACATCCTCTTCTTTACAGGTGGCAGCCTGGCAACTCCTGCAGAAAGTCCAGCAGAGCCCCACTCACACCGGGCCACCCACAAAGCGGTGAACCCTCACACCCTCCCACCAGCACAGCCCCGAGACTGCTGACGGGGCAGAAAATATGGAGTCAGGCACAGCTGCAGGGGCTATTGCTGCCTGGAGTGCTGTTTATATTGACCTCAACCCAGGCACACCTGGGGAGGGCTTGCCGGCAGGGTCAGGCTGCCCAGGTCAGCTAATCCTCAGCCCTCAGGGAATCACATTGCAGAAAATGGACCTCGCTAAGACAGAATATTCGCCAAGGAAAAAAAGCACACAATGCCATTTGCAGCACCGTAGATGAGTCTAGAGGTAATCACGTGACTTGGAGTAGGTCAGAAAGTGAAAGACACATATCATATCATATCACCTATAGGTGTTACCTATAAATTGATACCAGGGCAGATATTTCCACGGAGAAGGGCAATCACAGATTCATTAAACAAACTTATGGTTCACCAAAGGGAAGGTGTGAGGATTGAATTCAT
Organism: Mesoplodon bidens; assembly: GCF_964165515.1. NCBI lineage: Eukaryota > Metazoa > Chordata > Mammalia > Artiodactyla > Ziphiidae > Mesoplodon > Mesoplodon bidens. The sequence goes on along the minus strand of NW_027671609.1, from coordinate 239,072 downwards.
TACGATATTGGGGTTAACAGACATATAAAAACACAGTAGACGTATATAAACACCAAAGACCTACGGAGTACCAAGAGAAGACTACTCAACATTCTGTCATAACGAACATGGGAAAAGGATCCCAGGAAGAACAGACATATGTATATGTGTAAAAGAACCACCTCTTGCACACCTACAACAAGCTAAACGTTGTACTCAAACTTGCTGTAATAAAAAATAAAAAATTAAATTAAAAACACGAACAAGAATTAGTGAGAAAAACTTGAGGGGCTTTCTCCTGGTACATTCCGTTCTACATTCCAATCTAGAATGCGACTTCCTTTGAGGCTCTGCTGCCCTAGTAACCAGATTTTGTAAGGGAGAACTGCTGCCACCTTGTGGCCGTTTCACACAACAGCAGCTTTAATCCCAGCGCTAATGGTCAGTGGATATTCCAAATCATTAGAGGCCTGTAAATGACACCTGCCCTGAAAACAAATCCTGGGGTCATATATCGACCAAAAAATTCAAAAGACGTCCATATTTCAAAACGACAGTTTCAGGAGGCATATTTCACGCACATTAGTGTTCTGCTTCTTTTGATTTCTTTCTTTCTTTGTTAAAAAAATGGGAATGGAAAAAGGCAACCCTCAGAATGGGCGAAAACTTTCTCAAACGAATCAATGGACAAAGGTTTAATCTCCAATATATATAAACAGCTCATGCAGCTTAATATTAATAAAACAAACAACCCAATACAAAAATGGGCAGAAGATCTAAATAGACGTTTCTTCAAAGAAGACACAGAGATGGCTAAGAAGCACATGAAAAGCTGCTCAACATCACTAATTATTAGAGAAATGCAAATCAAAACTAAAATGAGGTAAGACCTCACACCTGTTAGAATCGGCATCATCAGATAATCTACAAACAACAAATTCTGGGGAGGGGGTGGACAAAAGGAACCCTCTTCCGCTATTGGTGGGAATGTAAATTGATACAGTCACTATGGAGAACAGTATGGAGGTTCCTTTAAAAAACTAAAAAGAGAATTACCATAGGATCCAGCAATCCCACTTCTGGGCATATACCCAGAGAAAACCATAAATCACAAAGACACATTCACCACAATGTTCATTGCAGCACTATTTACAATAGCCGGTAATGGAAGCAACCTAAATGCCCACAGACAGACGAATGGATAAAGATGTGGTACATATATAAAATGAAATATTACTCAGCCATAAAAAGGAATGAAACTGAGTCATTTGTAGAGAAGTTGATGGACCTAGAGACTGTCATACAGAGTGAAGTAAGTCAGAAAGAGAAAAACAAATATTGTATATTAATGCCTATATGTGGAACCTAGAAAAATGCTACAGATGAACTGGTTTGCAGGGCAGAAATAGAGACACAGAGGTAGAGAACAAACGTATCGACACAAAGTGGGGGAAGCCATGGGGTGGTGGTGGTGGGATGAGTTGGGAGATTGGGATTGACCTGTATACATGTCTATGCATAAAATAGATAACTAAGAATAACCTACTGTATAAAAAAAATAAATAAAATTAAATTTCAAAAATTTTAAAAATAAAATGTAAAAATAAAACAGAAAAAAAGTTCTTCCATTCACACTGATGTATTTATAAAAATGAATTATTTCCATGCTTATATATATAAATACATAAAAGAGGAATAAAATCTAACTTGAACCAAAAAAGAAAAAAAAAACTGAACCTAACACTTATACAGAGGAAAACACTACCAAGGCACTTGCTCCAGTGGTAAACAATTCTGAAATTGGTCAGAGGTGGGGAATCATATCCCATACAGCCAGCAGCCCCACCTGCCCACGCAAGGAGCGTCCTTATTGCAAAGCTCGGGTTCCGTGCCGAGGCCTCTGTGAGTAAACGTGAGCTGAGCCCCAGGCCAGCTGCTGCTGAACTGTTCCCACCCTTCCCAGGTGAAACACCTGAATATGTACAAGGGCTTGAAAGCCTAGAGGAAGGGCCGTGGAGCCACACCAGCGACAGCACGCAGGCCACCTTGGTGCCTGCAGGTCAGCCAGGATGGTCCTGGCCACGGGCGCTCTTCTGGAAGCTTTCCATTGCCCTGCCTGAGATACCCCTCCTGTCCCGGCCCCCACTCCTTTTTTTCCTTCCTCACCTCAGCCCGGAGAGATACTCCAGTGGAAGTTATGGGTGACACATCCTCTTCTTTACAGGTGGCAGCCTGGCAACTCCTGCAGAAAGTCCAGCAGAGCCCCACTCACACCAGGCCACACACAAAGCCGTGGACCCTCACACCCTCCCACCAGCACAGCCCCGAGACTGCTGACGGGGCAGAGAATATGGAGTCAGGCACAGCTGCAGGGGCTATTGCTGCCTGGAGTGCTGTTTCTATTGACCTCAAACCAGGCACACCTGGGGAGGGCTTGCCGGCAGGGTCAGGCTGCCCAGGTCAGCTAATCCTCAGCCCTCAGGGAATCACATTGCAGAAAATGGACCTCGCTAAGACAGAATATTAGCCAAGGAAAAAAAGCACACAATGCCATTTGCAGCACCGTAGATGAGTCTAGAGGTAATCACGTGACTTGGAGTAAGTCAGAAAGTGAAAGACACATATCATATCATATCACTTATAGGTGTTACCTATAAATTGATACCAGGGCAGATATTTCCACGGAGAAGGGCAATCACAGATTCATTAAACAAACTTATGGTTCACCAAAGGAAAGGTGTGAGGATTGAATTCATTATGATATTGGGGTTAACAGACATATACAAACACAGTAGACGTATATAATCACCAAAGACCTACGGAGTACCAAGAGAAGACAACTCAACATTCTGTCATAACGAACATGGGAAAAGGATGCCAGGAAAAACAGACATATGTATATGTGTAAAAGAACCACCTCTTGCACACCTACAACAATCTAAACGTTGTACTCAAACTTGCTGTAATAAAAAATAAAAAATTAAATTAAAAACACGAACAAGAAGTAGTGAGACAAACTTGAGGGGCTTTCTCCTGGCACATTCCGTTCTAAATTCCAATCTAGAACGCGACTTCCATTGAGGCTCTGCTGCCCTAGTAACCAGATTTGGTAAGGGAGAACTGCTGCCACCTTGTGGCCGTTTCACACAACAGCAGCTTTAATCCCAGCGCTAATGGTCAGTGGATATTCCAAATCATTACAGGCCTGTAAATGACACCTGCCCTGAAAACAAATCCTGGGGTCATATATCGACCAAAAAATTCAAAAGACGTCCATATTTCAAAACGACATTTTCAAGACGCATATTTCACGCACATTAGTGTTCTGATTCTTTTGCTTTCTTTCTTTCTTTGTTAAAAAAACGGGAATGGAAAAAGGTAACCCTCAGAAGTGGCGAAAACGTTCACAAACGAATCAATGGACAAAGGTTTAATCTCCAATATATATAAACAGCTCATGCAGCTTAATATTAATAAAACAAACAACCCAATACAAAAATGGGCAGAAGATCTAAATAGACGTTTCTTCAAAGAAGACACAGAGATGGCCAAGACGCACATGAAAAGCTGCTCAACATCACTAATAATTAGAGAAATGCAAATCAAAACTACAATGAGGTAAGACCTCACACCTGTTAGAATCGGCATCATCAGATAATCTACAAACAACAAATTCTGGGGAGGGTGTGGACAAAAGGAACCCTCTTCCGCTATTTGTGGGAATGTAAAATGATACAGTCACTATGGAGAACAGTATGGAGGTTCCTTTTAAAAACTAAAAACAGAATTACAATAGGATCCAGCAATCCCACTTCTGGGCATATACCCAGAGAAAACCATAAATCACAAAGACACATTCACCACAATGTTCATTGCAGCACTATTTACAATAGCCAGGTAATGGAAGCAACCTAAATGCCCACAGACAGACGAATGGATAAAGATGTGGTACATATATAAAATGGAATATTACTCAGCCATAAAAAGGAATGAAACTGGGTCATTTGTAGAGAAGTTGATGGATCTAGAGACTGTCATACAGAGTGAAGTAAGTCAGAAAGAGAAAAACAAATATTGTATATTAATGCCTATATGTGGAACCTAGAAAAATGCTACAGATGAACTGGTTTGCAGGGCAGAAATAGAGACACAGAGGTAGAGAACAAACGTATGGACACAAAGTGGGGGAAGCCATGGGGTGGTGGTGGTGGGATGAGTTGGGAGATTGGGATTGACCTGTATACATGTCTATGCATAAAATAGATAACTAATAATAACCTAATGTATAAAAAAATAAATAAAATTAAATTTCAAAATTTTTAAAAATAAAATGTCAAAATAAAACAGAAAAAAGTTCTTCCATTCACACTGATGTATTTATAAGAATGAATTATTTCCATGCTTATATCTATAAATACATAAAAGAGGAATAAAATCTAACTTGAACCCAAAAAGAAAAAAAAAAACTGAACCTAACAGTTATACAGAGGAAAACACTACCAAGGCACTTGCTCCAGTGGTAAACAATTCTGAAATTGGTCAGAGGTGGGGAATCATCTCCCATACAGCCAGCAGCCCCACCCGCCCACGCAAGGAGCGTCCTTATTGCAAAGCTGGGGGACCGTGCCGAGGCCTCTGTGAGTAAACGTGAGCTGAGCCCCAGGCCAGCTGCTGCTGAACTGTTCCCACCCTTCCCAGGTGAAACACCTGAATATGTACAAGGGCTTGAAAGCCTAGAGGAAGGGCCGTGGAGCCACACCAGCGAAAGCACGCAGGCCAACTTGGTGCCTGCAGGTCAGCCAGGATGGTCCTGGCCACGGGCGTTCTCCTGGAAGCTTTCCATTGCCCTGCCTGAGATACCCCTCCTGTCCCGGCCCCCACTCCTTTTTTTCCTTACTCACCTCAGCCCGGAGAGATACTCCAGTGGAAGTTATGGGTGACACATCCTCTTCTTTACAGGTGGCAGCCTGGCAACTCCTGCAGAAAGTCCAGCAGAGCCCCACTCACACCGGGCCACCCACAAAGCCGTGGACCCTCACACCCTCCCACCAGCACAGCCGCGAGACTGCTGACGGGGCAGAGAATATGGAGTCAGGCACAGCTGCAGGGGCTATTGCTGCCTGGAGTGCTGTTTATATTGACCTCAACCCAGGCACACCTGGGGAGGGCTTGCCGGCAGGGTCAGGCTGCCCAGGTCAGCTAATCCTCAGCCCTCAGGGAATCACATTGCAGAAAATGGACCTCGCTAAGACAGAATATTAGCCAAGGAAAAAAAGCACACAATGCCATTTGCAGCACCGTAGATGAGTCTAGAGGTAATCACGTGACTTGGAGTAAGTCAGAAAGGGAAAGACACATATCATATCATATCACTTATAGGTGTTACCTATAAATGGATACCAGGGCAGATATTTCCACGGAGAAGGGCAATCACAGATTCATTAAACAAACTTATGGTTCACCAAAGGAAAGGTGTGAGGATTGGTTTCATTACAATATCGGGGTTAACAGACATATACAAACACAGTAGACGTATATAATCACCAAAGACCTACGGAGTACCAAGAGAAGGCAACTCAACATTCTGTCATAACGAACATGGGAAAAGGATCCCAGGAAGAACAGACATTGTATATGTGTAAAAGAACCACCTCTTGCACACCTACAACAAGCTAAACGTTGTACTCAAATTTGCTGCAATAAAAAATAAAAAATTAAATTAAAAACACGAACAAGAATTAGTGAGAAAAACTTGAGGGGCTTTCTCCTGGTACATTCCGTTCTACATTCCAATCTAGAACGCGACTTCCATTGAGGCCCTGCTGCCCTAGTAACCAGATTTGGTAAGGGAGAACTGCTGCCACCTTGTGGCCGTTTCACACAACAGCAGCTTTAATCCCAGCGCTAATGGTCAGTGGATATTCCAAATCATTACAGGCCTGTAAATGACACCTGCCCTGAAAACAAATCCTGGGGTCATATATCGACCAAAAAATTCAAAAGACGTCCATATTTCAAAACGACAGTTTCAAGAGGCATATTTCACGCACATTAGTGTTCTGCTTCTTTTGATTTCTTTCTTTCTTTGTTAAAAAAACGGGAATGGAAAAAGGCAACCCTCAGAATGGGCGAAAACTTTCACAAACGAATCAATGGACAAAGGTTTAATCTCCAATATATATAAACAGCTCATGCAGTTTAATATTAATAAAACAAACAACCCAATACAAAAATGGGCAGAAGATCTAAATAGACGTTTCTTCAAAGAAGACACAGAGATGGCCAAGACGCACATGAAAAGCTGCTCAACATCACTAATAATTAGAGAAATGCAAATCAAAACTACAATGAGGTAAGACCTCACACCTGTTAGAATCGGCATCATCCGATAATCTACAAACAACAAATTCTGGGGAGGGTGTGGACAAAAGGAACCCTCTTCCGCTATTTGTGGGAATGTAAATTGATACAGTCACTATGGAGAACAGTATGGAGGTTCCTTTAAAAAACTAAAAAGAGAATTACCATAGGATCCAGCAATCCCACTTCTGGGCATATACCCAGAGAAAACCATAAATCACAAAGACACATTCACCACAATGTTCATTGCAGCACTATTTACAATAGCCAGGTAATGGAAGCAACCTAAATGCCCACAGACAGACGAATGGATAAAGATGTGGTACATATATAAAATGGAATATTACTCAGCCATAAAAAGGAATGAAACTGGGTCATTTGTAGAGAAGTTGATGGATCTAGAGACTGTCATACAGAGTGAAGTCAGTCAGAAAGAGAAAAACAAATATTGTATATTAATGCCTATATGTGGAACCTAGAAAATTGCTACAGATGAACTGGTTTGCAGGGCAGAAATAGAGACACAGAGGTAGAGAACAAACGTATGGACACAAAGTGGGGGAAGCCATGGGGTGGTGGTGGTGGGATGAGTTGGGAGATTGGGATTGACCTGTATACATGTCTATGCATAAAATAGATAACTAATAATAACCTACTGTATAAAAAAATAAATAAAATTAAATTTCAAAAATTTTAAAAATAAAATGTAAAAATAAAACAGAAAAAATGTTCTTCCATTCACACTGATGTATTTATAAGAATGAATTCTTTCCATGCTTATATCCATAAATACATAAAAGAGGAATAAAATCTAACTTGAACCAAAAAAGAAAAAAAAAAAAAACTGAACCTAACAGTTATACAGAGGAAAACACTACCAAGGCACTTGCTCCAGTGGTAAACAATTCCGAAATTGGTCAGAGGTGGGGAATCATCTCCCATAGAGCCAGCAGCCCCGCCCGCCCACGCAAGGAGCGTCCTTATTGCAAAGCTGGGGGACCGTGCCGAGGCCTCTGTGAGTAAACGTGAGCTGAGCCCCAGGCCAGCTGCTGGTGAACTGTTCCCACCCTTCCCAGGTGAAACACCTGAATATGTACAAGGGCTTGAAAGCCTAGAGGAAGGGCCGTGGAGCCACACCAGCGACAGCACGCAGGCCACCTTGGTGCCTGCAGGTCAGCCAGGATGGTCCTGGCCACGGGCGCTCTTCTGGAAGCTTTCCATTGCCCTGCCTGAGATACCCCTTCTGTCCCGGCCCCCACTCCTTTTTTTCCTTCCTCACCTCAGCCCGGAGAGATATTCCAGTGGAAGTTATGGGTGACACATCCTCTTCTTTACAGGTGGCAGCCTGGCAACTCCTGCAGAAAGTCCAGCAGAGCCCCACTCACACCGGGCCACCCACAAAACCGTGGACCCTCACACCCTCCCACCAGCACAGCCCCGAGACTGCTGACGGGGCAGAGAATATGGAGTCAGGCACAGCTGCAGGGGCTATTGCTGCCTGGAGTGCTGTTTATATTGACCTCAACCCAGGCACACCTGGGGAGGGCTTGCCGGCACGGTCAGGCTGCCCAGGTCAGCTAATCCTCAGCCCTCGGGGAATCACATTGCAGAAAATGGACCTCGCTAAGACAGAATATTCGCCAAGGAAAAGAAGCACACAATGCCATTTGCAGCACCGTAGATGAGTCTAGAGGTAATCACGTGACTTGGAGTAAGTCAGAAAGTGAAAGACACATATCATATCATATCACTTATAGGTGTTACCTATAAATTGATACCAGGGCAGATATTTCCACGGAGAAGGGCAATCACAGATTCATTAAACAAACTTATGGTTCACCAAAGGAAAGGTGTGAGGATTGAATTCATTATGATATTGGGGTTAACAGACATATACAAACACAGTAGACGTATATAATCACCAAAGACCTACGGAGTACCAAGAGAAGACTACTCAACATTCTGTCATAACGAACATGGGAAAAGGATCCCAGGAAGAACAGACATATGTATATATATAAAGAACCACCACTTGCACACCTACAACAAGCTAAACGTTGTACTCAAACTTGCTGTAATAAAAAATAAAAAATTAAATTAAAAACACGAACAAGAATTAGTGAGAAAAACTTGAGGGGCTTTCTCCTGGTACATTCCGTTCTACATTCCAATCTAGAACGCGACTTCCATTGAGGCTCTGCTGCCCTAGTAACCAGATTTGGTAAGGGAGAACTGCTGCCACCTTGTGGCCGTTTCACACAACAGCAGCTTTAATCCCAGCGCTAATGGTCAGTGGATATTCCAAATCATTACAGGCCTGTAAATGACCCCTGCCCTGAAAACCAATCCTGGGGTCATATATCGACCAAAAAATTCAAAAGACGTCCATATTTGAAAACGACAGTTTCAAGAGGCATATTTCACGCACATTAGTGTTCTGCTTCTTTTGATTTCTTTCTTTCTTTGTTAAAAAAACGGGAATGGAAAAAGGCAACCCTCAGAATGGGCGAAAACTTTCACAAACGAATCAATGGACAAAGGTTTAATCTCCAATATATATAAACAGCTCATGCAGCTTAATATTAATACAACAAACAACCCAATACAAAAATGGGCAGAAGATCTAAATAGACGTTTCTTCAAAGAAGACACAGAGATGGCCAAGACGCACATGAAAAGCTGCTCAACATCACTAATTATTAGAGAAATGCAAATCAAAACTACAATGAGGTAAGACCTCACACCTGTTAGAATCGGCATCATCAGATAATCTACAAACAACAAATTCTGGGGAGGGTGTGGACAAAAGGAACCCTCTTCCGCTCTTGGTGGGAATGTAAATTGATACAGTCACTATGGAGAACAGTATGGAGGTTCCCTTAAAAAACTAAAAAGAGAATTACCATAGGATCCAGCAATCCCACTTCTGGGCATATACCCAGAGAAAATCATAAATCACAGAGACACATTCACCACAATGTTCATTGCAGCACTATTTACAAGAGCCAGGTAATGGAAGCAACGTAAATGCCCACAAACAGACGAATGGATAAAGATGTGGTACATATATAAAATGGAATATTACTCAGCCGTAAAAAGTAATGAAACTGGGTCATTTGTAGAGAAGTTGATGGATCTAGAGACTGTCATACAGAGTGAAGTAAGTCAGAAAGAGAAAAACAAATATTGTATATTAATGCCTATATGTGGAACCTAGAAAAATGCTACAGATGAACTGGTTTGCAGGGCAGAAATAGAGACACAGAGGTAGAGAACAAACGTATCGACACAAAGTGGGGGAAGCCATGGGGTGGTTGTGGTGGGATGAGTTGGGAGATTGGGATTGACCTGTATACATGTCTATGCATAAAATAGATAACTAATAATAACCTACTGTATAAAAAAAATAAATAAAATTAAATTTCAAAAATTATAAAAATAAAATGTAAAAATAAATCAGAAAAAATGTTCTTCCATTCACACTGATGTATTTATAAGAATGAATTATTTCCATGCTTATATCCATAAATACATAAAAGAGGAATAAAATCTAACTTGAACCAAAAAAAAAAAAAAAACTGAACCTAACAGTTATACAGAGGAAAACACTACCAAGGCACTTGCTCCTGTGGTAAACCATTCTGAAATTGGGCAGAGGAGGGGAATCATCTCCCATACAGCCAGCAGCCCCACCCGCCCACGCAAGGAGCGTCCTTATTGCAAAGCTGGGGGACCGTGCCGAGGCCTCTGTGTGTAAACGTGAGCTGAGCCCCAGGCCAGCTGCTGCTGAACTGTTCCCACCCTTCCCAGGTGATACACCTGAATATGTACAAGTGCTTGAAAGCCTAGAGGAAGGGCCGTGGAGCCACACCAGCGAAAGCACGCAGGCCAACTTGGTGCCTGCAGGTCAGCCAGGATGGTCCTGGCCACGGGCGCTCTTCTGGAAGCTTTCCATTGCCCTGCCTGAGATACCCCTCCTGTCTCGGCCGTCACTCCTTTTTTTTCTTACTCACCTCCGCCCGGAGAGATACTCCAGTGGAAGTTATGGGTGACACATCCTCTTCTTTACAGGTGGCAGCCTGGCAACTACTGCAGAAAGTCCAGCAGAGCCCCACTCACACCGGGCCACCCACAAAGCCGTGGACCCTCACACCCTCCCACCAGCACAGACCCGAGACTCCTGACGGGTCAGAGAATATGGAGTCAGGCACAGCTGCAGGGGCTATTGCTGCCTGGAGTGCTGTTTATATTGACCTCAACCCAGGCACACCTGGGGAGGGCTTGCCGGCAGGGTCAGGCTGCCCAGGTCAGCTAATCCTCAGCCCTCAGGGAATCACTTTGCAGAAAATGGACCTCGCTAAGACAGAATATTCGCCAAGGAAAAAAAGCACACAATGCCATTTGCAGCACCGTAGATGAGTCTAGAGGAAATCACGTGACTTGGAGTAAGTCTGAAAGTGAAAGACACATATCATATCATATCACTTATAGGTGTTACCTATAAATTGATACCAGCGCAGATATTTCCACGGAGAAGGGCAATCACAGATTCATTAAACAAACTTATGGTTCACCAAAGGAAAGGTGTGAGGATTGAATTCATTATGATATTGGGGTTAAAAGACATATACAAACACAGTAGACGTATATAATCACCAAAGACCTACGGAGTACCAAGAGAAGACTACTCAACATTCTGTCATAACGAACATGGGAAAAGGATCCCAGGAAGAACAGACATATGTATATGTGTAAAAGAACCATCTCTTGCACACCTACAACAAGCTAAACGTTGTACTCAAACTTGCTGTAATAAAAAATAAAAAATTAAATTAAAAACACGAACAAGAATTAGTGAGAATAACTTGAGGGGCTTTCTCCTGGTACATTCCGTTCTATCTTCCAATCTAGAACGCGACTTCCATTGAGGCTCTGCTGCCCTAGTAACCAGATTTGGTAAGGGAGAACTGCTGCCACCTTGTGGCCGTTTCACACAACAGCAGCTTTAATCCTAGCGCTAATGGTCAGTGGATATTCCAAATCATTAGAGACCTGTAAATGACACCTGCCCTGAAAACAAATCCTGGGGTCATATATCGACCAAAAAATTCAAAAGACGTCCATATTACAAAACGACAGTTTCAAGAGGCATATTTCACGCACATTAGTGTTCTGCTTCTTTTGATTTCTTTCTTTCTTTGTTAAAAAAACGGGAATGGAGGGCTTCCCTGGTGGCGCAGTGGTTGAGAGTCCGCCTGCCGATGCAGAGGACACGGGTTCGTGCCCCTATCCCGGAAGATCCCACATGCCGCGCACTGGCTGGGCCCGCGAGCCATGGCCGCGGAGCCTGTGGGTCCGGAGCCTGTGCTCCGCAACGGGAGAGGCCACAGCAGTGAGAGGCCCGCGTACAGCAAAAAAAAAAAAAATAAATAAATAAATAAATAAATAAATAAAACGGGAATGGAAAAAGGCAACCCTCAGAATGGGCGAAAACTTTCACAAACGAATCAATGGACAAAGGTTTAATCTCCAATATATATAAACAGCTCATGCATCTTAATATTAATAAAACAAGCAACCCAATACAAAAATGGGCAGAAGATCTAAATAGACGTTTCTTCAAAGAAGACACAGAGATGGCCAAGACGCACATGAAAAGCTGCTCAACATCACTAATTATTAGAGAAATGCAAATCAAAAGTACAATGAGGTAAGACCTCACACCTGTTAGAATCGGCATCATCAGATAATCTACAAACAACAAATTCTGGGGAGGGTGTGGACAAAAGGAACCCTCTTCCGCTATTGGTGGGAATGTAAATTGATACAGTCACTATGGAGAACAGTATGGAGGTTCCTTTAAAAAACTAAAAACAGAATTACCATAGGATCCAGCAATCCCACTTCTGGGCATATACCCAGAGAAAACCATAAATCACAAAGACACATTCACCACAATGTTCATTGCAGCACTATTTACAATAGCCAGGTAATGGAAGCAACCTAAATGCCCACAGACAGACGAATGGATAAAGATGTGGTACATATATAAAATGGAATATTACTCAGCCATAAAAAGGAATGAAACTGGGTCATTTGTAGAGAAGTTGATGGATCTAGAGACTGTCATACAGAGTGAAGTAAGTCAGAAAGAGAAAAACAAATATTGTATATTAATGCCTATATGTGGAACCTAGAAAAATGCTACAGATGAACTGGTTTGCAGGGCAGAAATAGAGACACAGAGGTAGAGAACAAACGTATGGACACAAAGTGGGGGAAGCCATGGGGTGGTGGTGGTGGGATGAGCTGGGAGATTGGGATTGACCTGTATACATGTATATGCATAAAATAGATAACTAATAATAACCTAGTGTATAAAAAAATAAATAAAATTAAATTTCAAAATTTTTAAAAATAAAATGTAAAAATAAAACAGAAAAAAAGTTCTTCCATTCACACTGATGTATTTATAAGAATGAATTATTTCCATGCTTATATCCATAAATACATATAAGAGGAATAAAATCTAACTTGAACCAAGAAAGAAAAGAAAAAAAAAACTGAACCTAACAGTTATACAGAGGAAAACACTACCAAGGCACTTGCTCCAGTGGTAAACAATTCTGAAATTGGTCAGAGGTGGGGAATCATCTCCCATAGAGCCAGCAGCCCCGCCCGCCCACGCAAGGAGGGTCCTTATTGCAAAGCTGGGGGACCGTGCCGAGGCCTCTGTGAGTAAACGTGAGCTGAGCCCCAGGCCAGCTGCTGCTGAACTGTTCCCACCCTTCCCAGGTGAAACACCTGAATATGTACAAGGGCTTGAAAGCCTAGAGAAGGGCCGTGGAGCCACACCAGCGACAGCACGCAGGCCACCTTGGTGCCTGCAGGTCAGCCAGGATGGTCCTGGCCACGGGCGCTCTTCTGGAAGCTTTCCATTGCCCTGCCTGAGATACCCCTCCTGTCCCGGCCCCCACTCCTTTTTTTTCCTTACTCACCTCAGCCCGGAGAGATACTCCAGTGGAAGTTATGGGTGACACATCCTCTTCTTTAGAGGTGGCAGCCTGGCAACTCCTGCAGAAAGTCCAGCAGAGCCCCACTCACACCGGGCCACCCACAAAGCCGTGGACCCTCACACCCTCCCACCAGCACAGCCCCGAGACTGCTGACGGGGCAGAGAATATGGAGTCAGGCACAGCTGCAGGGGCTATTGCTGCCTGGAGTGCTGTTTATATTGACCTCAACCCAGGCACACCTGGGGAGGGCTTGCCGGCAGGGTCAGGCTGCCCAGGTCAGCTAATCCTCAGCCCTCAGGGAATCACATTGCAGAAAATGGACCTCGCTAAGACAGAATATTCGCCAAGGAAAAGAAGCACACAATGCCATTTGCAGCACCGTAGATGAGTCTAGAGGTAATCACGTGACTTGGAGTAAGTCAGAAAGTGAAAGACACATATCATATCATATCACTTATAGGTGTTACCTATAAATTGATACCAGGGCAGATATTTCCACGGAGAAGGGCAATCAAAGATTCATTAAACAAACTTATGGTTCACCAAAGGAAAGGTGTGAGGATTGAATTCATTATGATATTGGGGTTAACAGACATATACAAACACAGTAGACGTATATAATCACCAAATTCCTACGGAGTACCAAGAGAAGACTACTCAACATTCTGTCATAACGAACATGGGAAAAGGATCCCAGGAAAAACAGACATATGTATATGTGTAAAAGAACCACCTCTTGCACACCTACAACAAGCTAAACGTTGTACTCAAACTTGCTGTAATAAAAAGTAAAAAATTAAATTAAAAACACGAACAAGAAGTAGTGAGAAAAACTTGAGGGGCTTTCTCCTGGCACATTCCGTTCTACATTCCAATCTAGAATGCGACTTCCATTGAGGCTCTGCTGCCCTAGTAACCAGATTTGGTAAGGGAGAACTGCTGCCACCTTGTGGCCGTTTCACACAACAGCAGCTTTAATCCCAGCGCTAATGGTCAGTGGATATTCCAAATCATTACAGGCCTGTAAATGACACCTGCCCTGAAAACAAATCCTGGGGTCATATATCGACCAAAAAATTCAAAAGACGTCCATATTTCAAAACGACAGTTTCAAGAGGCATATTTCACGCACATTAGTGTTCTGCTTCTTTTGATTTCTTTCTTTCTTTGTTAAAAAAACGGGAATGGAAAAAGGCAACCCTCAGAATGGGGGAAAACTTTCACAAACGAATCAATGGACAAAGGTTTAATCTCCAATATATATAAACAGCTCATTCAGCTTAATATTAATACAACAAACAACCCAATACAAAAATGGGCAGAAGATCTAAATAGACGTTTCTTCAAAGAAGACACAGAGATGGCCAAGAGGCACATGAAAAGCTGCTCAACATCACTAATTATAAGAGAAATGCAAATCAAAACTACAATGAGGTAAGACCTCACACCTGTTAGAATCGGCATCATCAGATAATCTACAAACAACAAATTCTGGGGAGGGTGTGGACAAAAGGAACCCTCTTCCGCTATTGGTGGGAATGTAAATTGATACAGTCACTATGGAGAACAGTATGGAGGTTCCTTTAAAAAGCTAAAAACAGAATTACAATAGGATCCAGCAATCCCACTTCTGGGCATATACCCAGAGAAAACCATAAATCACAAAGACACATTCACCACAATGTTCATTGCAGCACTATTTACAATAGCCAGGTAATGGAAGCAACCTAAATGCCCACAGACAGACGAATGGATAAAGATGTGGTACATATATAAAATGGAATATTACTCAGCCATAAAAAGGAATGAAACTGGGTCATTTGTAGAGAAGTTGTTGGATCTAGAGACTGTCATACAGAGTGAAGTCAGTCAGAAAGAGAAAAACAAATATTGTATATTAATGCCTATATGTGGAACCTAGAAAAATGCTACAGATGAACTGGTTTGCAGGGCAGAAATAGAGACACAGAGGTAGAGAACAAACGTATGGACACAAAGTGGGGGAAGCCATGGGGTGGTGGTGGTGGGATGAGTTGGGAGATTGGGATTGACCTGCATACATGTCTATGCATAAAATAGATAACTAAGAATAACCTACTGTATAAAAATAAATAAATAAAATTAAATTTCAAAAATTTTAAAAATAAAATGTAAAAATAAAACAGAAAAAATGTTCTTCCATTCACACTGATGTATTTATAAGAATGAATTATTTCCATGCTTATATCCATAAATACATAAAAGAGGAATAAAATCTAACTTGAACCAAAAAAGAAAAAAAAAAACTGAACCTAACAGTTATACAGAGGAAAACACTACCAAGGCACTTGCTCCAGTGGAAAACAATTCTGAAATTGGTCAGAGGTGGGGAATCATCTCCCATACAGCCAGCAACCCCACCCGCCCATGCAAGGAGCGTCCTTATTGCAAAGCTGGGGGACCGTGCCGAGGCCTCTGTGAGTAAACGTGAGCTGAGCCCCAGGCCAGCTGCTGCTGAACTGTTCCCACCCTTCCCAGGTGAAACACCTGAATATGTACAAGGGCTTGAAAGCCTAGAGGAAGGGCCGTGGAGCCACACCAGCGACAGCACGCAGGCCACCTTGGTGCCTGCAGGTCAGCCAGGATGGTCCTGGCCACGGGCGCTCTTCTGGAAGCTTTCCATTGCCCTGCCTGAGATACCCCTCCTGTCCCGGCCCCCACTCCTTTTTTTTCCTTACTCACCTCAGCCCGGAGAGATACTCCAGTGGAAGTTATGGGTGACACATCCTCTTCTTTAGAGGTGGCAGCCTGGCAACTGCTGCAGAAAGTCCAGCAGAGCCCCACTCACACCGGGCCACCCACAAAGCCGTGGACCCTCACACCCTCCCACCAGCACAGCCCCGAGACTGCTGACGGGGCAGAGAATATGGAGTCAGGCACAGCTGCAGGGGCTATTGCTGCCTGGAGTGCTGTTTATATTGACCTCAACCCAGGCACACCTGGGGAGGGCTTGCCGGCAGGGTCAGGCTGCCCAGGTCAGCTAATCCTCAGCCCTCAGGGAATCACATTGCAGAAAATGGACCTCGCTAAGACAGAATATTCGCCAAGGAAAAGAAGCACACAATGCCATTTGCAGCACCGTAGATGAGTCTAGAGGTAATCACGTGACTTGGAGTAAGTCAGAAAGTGAAAGACACATATCATATCATATCACTTATAGGTGTTACCTATAAATTGATACCAGGGCAGATATTTCCACGGAGAAGGGCAATCACAGATTCATTAAACAAACTTATGGTTCACCAAAGGAAAGGTGTGAGGATTGAATTCATTATGATATTGGGGTTAACAGACATATACAAACACAGTAGACGTATATAATCACCAAAGACCTACGGAGTACCAAGAGAAGACTACTCAACATTCTGTCATAACGAACATGGGAAAAGGATCCCAGGAAGAACAGACATATGTATATGTGTAAAAGAACCACCTCTTGCACACCTACAACAAGCTAAACGTTGTACTCAAACTTGCTGTAATAAAAAATAAAAAATTAAATTAAAAACACGAACAAGAAGTAGTGAGACAAACTTAGGGGCTTTCTCCTGGCACATTCCGTTCTACATTCCAATCTAGAACGCGACTTCCATTGAGGCTCTGCTGCCCTAGTAACCAGATTTGGTAAGGGAGAACTGCTGCCACCTTTTGGCCATTTCACACAACAGCAGCTTTAATCCCAGCGCTAATGGTCAGTGGATATTCCAAATCATTACAGGCCTGTAAATGACATCTGCCCTGAAAACAAATCCTGGGGTCATATATCGACCAAAAAATACAAAAGACGTCCATATTTCAAAACGACAGTTTCAAGAGGCATATTTCACGCACATTAGTGTTCTGCTTCTTTTGATTTCTTTCTTTCTTTGTTAAAAAACGGGAATGGAAAAAGGCAACCCTCAGAATGGGGGAAAACATTCACAAACGAATCAATGGACAAAGGTTTAATCTCCAATATATATAAACAGCTCATTCAGCTTAATATTAATACAACAAACAACCCAATACAAAAATGGGCAGAAGATCTAAATAGACGTTTCTTCAAAGAAGACACAGAGATGGCCAAGACGCACATGAAAAGCTGCTCAACATCACTAATTATTAGAGAAATGCAAATCAAAACTATAATGAGTTAAGACCTCACACCTGTTAGAATCGGCAGCATCAGATAATCTACAAACAACAAATTCTGGGGAGGGTGTGGACAAAAGGAACCCTCTTCCGCTATTGGTGGGAATGTAAATTGATACAGTCACTATGGAGAACAGTATGGAGGTTCCTTTAAAAAACTAAAAACAGAATTACAATAGGATCCAGCAATCCCACTTCTGGGCATATACCCAGAGAAAACCATAAATCACAAAGACACATTCACCACAATGTTCATTGCAGCACTATTTACAATAACCAGGTAATTGAAGCAACCTAAATGCCCACAGACAGACGAATGGATAAAGATGTGGTACATATATAAAATGGAATATTACTCAGCCATAAAAAGGAATGAAACTGAGTCATTTGTAGAGAAGTTGATGGATCTAGAGACTGTCATACAGAGTGAAGTAAGTCAGAAAGAGAAAAACAAATATTGTATATTAATGCCTATATGTGGAACCTAGAAAAATGCTACAGATGAACTGGTTTGCAGGGCAGAAATAGAGACACAGAGGTAGAGAACAAACGTATCGACACAAAGTGGGGGAAGCCATGGGGTGGTGGTGGTGGGATGAGTTGGGACATTGGGTTTGACCTGTATACATGTCTATGCATAAAATAGATAACTAAGAATAACCTACTGTATAAAAACAAATAAATAAAATTAAATTTCAAAAATTTTAAAAATAAAATGTAAAAATAAAACAGAAAAAATGTTCTTCCATTCACACTGATGTATTTATAAGAATGAATTATTTCCATGCTTATATCCATAAATACATAAAAGAGGAATAAAATCTAACTTGAACCAAAAAAGAAAAAAAAAACTGAACCTAACAGTTATACAGAGGAAAACACTACCAAGGCACTTGCTCCAGTGGTAAACAATTCTGAAATTGGTCAGAGGTGGGGAATCATCTCCCATAGAGCCAGCAGCCCCGCCCGCCCACGCAAGGAGCGTCCTTATTGCAAAGCTGGGGGACCGTGCCGAGGCCTCTGTGAGTAAACGTGAGCTGAGCCCCAGGCCAGCTGCTGCTGAACTGTTCCCACCCTTCCCAGGTGAAACACCTGAATATGTACAAGGGCTTGAAAGCCTAGAGGAAGGGCCGTGGAGCCACACCAGCGACAGCACGCAGGCCACCTTGGTGCCTGCAGGTCAGCCAGGATGGTCCTGGCCACGGGCGCTCTTCTGGAAGCTTTCCATTGCCCTGCCTGAGATACCCCTCCTGTCCCGGCCCCCACTCCTTATTTTTCCTTACTCACCTCAGCCCGGAGAGATACTCCAGTGGAAGTTATGGGTGACACATCCTCTTCTTTAGAGGTGGCAGCCTGGCAACTCCTGCAGAAAGTCCAGCAGAGCCCCACTCACACCGGGCCACCCACAAAGCCGTGGACCCTCACACCCTCCCACCAGCACAGCCCCGAGACTGCTGACGGGGCAGAGAATATGGAGTCAGGCACAGCTGCAGGGGCTATTGCTGCCTGGAGTGCTGTTTATATTGACCTCAACCCAGGCACACCTGGGGAGGGCTTGCCGGCAGGGTCAGGCTGCCCAGGTCAGCTAATCCTCAGCCCTCAGGGAATCACATTGCAGAAAATGGACCTCGCTAAGACAGAATATTCGCCAAGGAAAAGAAGCACACAATGCCATTTGCAGCACCGTAGATGAGTCTAGAGGTAATCACGTGACTTGGAGTAAGTCAGAAAGTGAAAGACACATATCATATCATATCACTTATAGGTGTTACCTATAAATTGATACCAGGGCAGATATTTCCACGGAGAAGGGCAATCAAAGATTCATTAAACAAACTTATGGTTCACCAAAGGAAAGGTGTGAGGATTGAATTCATTATGATATTGGGGTTAACAGACATATACAAACACAGTAGACGTATATAATCACCAAAGACCTACGGAGTACCAAGAGAAGACTACTCAACATTCTTTCATAACGAACATGGGAAAAGGATCACAGGAAGAACAGACATATGTATATGTGTAAAAGAACCACCTCTTGCACACCTACAACAAGCTAAACGTTGTACTCAAACTTGCTGTAATAAAAAATAAAAAATTAAATTAAAAACACGAACAAGAAGTAGTGAGACAAACTTGAGGGGCTTTCTCCTGGCACATTCCATTCTACATTCCAATCTAGAACGGGACTTCCATTGAGGCTCTGCTGCCCTCTTAACCAGATTTGGTAAGGGAGAACTGCTGCCACCTTGTGGCCGTTTCACACAACAGCAGCTTTAATCCCAGCGCTAATGGTCAGTGGATATTCCAAATCATTACAGGCCTGTAAATGACACCTGCCCTGAAAACAAATCCTGGGGTCATATATCGACCAAAAAATTCAAAAGACGTCCATATTTCAAAACGACAGTTTCAAGAGGCATATTTCACGCACATTAGTGTTCTGATTCTTTTGCTTTCTTTCTTTCTTTGTTAAAAAAACGGGAATGGAAAAAGGTAACCCTCAGAAGGGGCGAAAACGTTCACAAACGAATCAATGGACAAAGGTTTAATCTCCAATATATATAAACAGCTCATGCAGCTTAATATTAATACAACAAACAACCCAATACAAAAATGGGCAGAAGATCTAAATAGACGTTTCTTCAAAGAAGACACAGAGATGGCCAAGACGCACATGAAAAGCTGCTCAACATCACTAATTATTAGAGAAATGCAAATCAAAACTACAGTGAGGTAAGACCTCACACCTGTTAGAATCGGCATCATCAGATAATCTACAAACAACAAATTCTGGGGAGGGTGTGGACAAAAGGAACCCTCTTCCGCTATTGGTGGGAATGTAAATTGATACAGTCACTATGTAGAACAGTATGGAGGTTCCTTTAAAATACTAAAAAGAGAATTACCATAGGATACAGCAATCCCACTTCTGGGCATATACCCAGAGAAAACAATAAATCACAGAGACACATTCACCACAATGTTCATTGCAGCACTATTTACAATAGCCAGGTAATGGAAGCAACCTAAATGCCCACAGACAGACGAATGGATAAAGATGTTGTACATATATAAAATGGAATATTACTCAGCCATAAAAAGGAACGAAACTGAGTCATTTGTAGAGAAGTTGATGGATCTAGAGACTGTCATACAGAGTGAAGTAAGTCAGAAAGAGAAAAACAAATATTGTATATTAATGCCTATATGTGGAACCTAGAAAAATGCTACAGATGAACTGGTTTGCAGGGCAGAAATAGAGACACAGAGGTAGAGAACAAACGTATGGACACAAAGTGGGGGAAGCCATGGGGTGGTGGTGGTGGGATGAGTTGGGAGATTGGGATTGACCTGTATACATGTATATGCATAAAATAGATAACTAATAATAACCTAGTGTATAAAAAAATAAATAATATTAAATTTCAAAATTTTTAAAAACAAAATGTAAAAATAAAACAGAAAAAAAGTTCTTCCATTCACACTGATGTATTTATAAGAATGAATTATTTCCATGCTTATATCTATAAATACATAAAAGAGGAATAAAATCTAACTTGAACCAAAAAAGAAAAAAAAAACTGAACCTAACAGTTATACAGAGGAAAACACTACCAAGGCACTTGCTCCAGTGGTAAACAATTCTGAAATTGGTCAGAGGTGGGGAATCATCTCCCATACAGCCAGCAGCCCCACCCGCCCACGCAAGGAGCGTCCTTATTGCAAAGCTGGGGGACCGTGCCGAGGCCTCTGTGAGTAAACGTGAGCTGAGCCCCAGGCCAGCTGCTGCTGAACTGTTCCCACCCTTCCCAGGTGAAACACCTGAATATGTACAAGGGCTTGAAAGCCTAGGGGAAGGGCCGTGGAGCCACACCAGCGACAGCACGCAGGCCACCTTGGTGCCTGCAGGTCAGCCAGGATGGTCCTGGCCACGGGCGCTCTTCTGGAAGCTTTCCATTGCCCTGCCTGAGATACCCCTCCTGTCCCGGCCCCCACTCCTTTTTTTTCCTTACTCACCTCAGCCCGGAGAGATACTCCAGTGGAAGTTATGGGTGACACATCCTCTTCTTTAGAGGTGGCAGCCTGGCAACTCCTGCAGAAAGTCCAGCAGAGCCCCACTCACACCGGGCCACCCACAAAGCCGTGGACCCTCACACCCTCCCACCAGCACAGCCCCGAGACTGCTGACGGGGCAGAGAATATGGAGTCAGGCACAGCTGCAGGGGCTATTGCTGCCTGGAGTGCTGTTTATATTGACCTCAACCCAGGCACACCTGGGGAGGGCTTGCCGGGAGGGTCAGGCTGCCCAGGTCAGCTAATCCTCAGCCCTCAGGGAATCACATTGCAGAAAATGGACCTCGCTAAGACAGAATATTCGCCAAGGAAAAGAAGCACACAATGCCATTTGCAGCACCGTAGATGAGTCTAGAGGTAATCACGTGACTTGGAGTAAGACAGAAAGTGAAAGGCACATATCATATCATATCACTTATAGGTGTTACCTATAAATTGATACCAGGGCAGATATTTCCACGGAGAAGGGCAATCACAGATTCATTAAACAAACTTATGGTTCACCAAAGGAAAGGTGTGAGGATTGAATTCATTATGATATTGGGGTTAACAGACATATACAAACACAGTAGACGTATATAATCACCAAATTCCTACGGAGTACCAAGAGAAGACTACTCAACATTCTGTCATAACGAACATGGGAAAAGGATCCCAGGAAGAACAGACATATGTATATGTGTAAAAGAACCACCTCTTGCACACCTACAACAAGCTAAACGTTGTACTCAAACTTGCTGTAATAAAAAATAAAAAATTAAATTAAAAACACGAACAAGAAGTAGTGAGACAAACTTAGGGGCTTTCTCCTGGCACATTCCGTTCTACATTCCAATCTAGAACGAGACTTCCATTGAGGCTCTGCTGCCCTAGTAACCAGATTTGGTAAGGGAGAACTGCTGCCACCTTGTGGCCATTTCACACAACAGCAGCTTTAATCCCAGCGCTAATGGTCAGTGGATATTCCAAATCATTACAGGCCTGTAAATGACATCTGCCCTGAAAACCAATCCTGGGGTCATATATCGACCAAAAAATACAAAAGACGTCCATATTTCAAAACGACAGTTTCAAGAGGCATATTTCACGCACATTAGTGTTCTGCTTCTTTTGATTTCTTTCTTTCTTTGTTAAAAAAAGGGAATGGAAAAAGGCAACCCTCAGAATGGTGGAAAACTTTCACAAACGAATCAATGGACAAAGGTTTAATCTCCAATATATATAAACAGCTCATTCAGCTTAATATTAATACAACAAACAACCCAATACAAAAATGGGCAGAAGATCTAAATAGACGTTTCTTCAAAGAAGACACAGAGATGGCCAAGACGCACATGAAAAGCTGCTCAACATCACTAATTATTAGAGAAATGCAAATCAAAACTACAATGAGGTAAGACCTCACACCTGTTAGAATCGGCATCATCAGATAATCTACAAACAACAAATTCTGGGGAGGGTGTGGACAAAAGGAACCCTCTTCCGCTATTGGTGGGAATGTAAATTGATACAGTCACTATGGAGAACAGTATGGAGGTTCCTTTAAAAAACTAAAAACAGAATTACAATAGGATCCAGCATTCCCACTTCTGGGCATATACCCAGAGAAAACCATAAATCACAAAGACACATTCACCACAATGTTCATTGCAGCACTATTTACAATAACCAGGTAATTGAAGCAACCTAAATGCCCACAGACAGACGAATGGATAAAGATGTGGTACATATATAAAATGGAATATTACTCAGCCATAAAAAGGAATGAAACTGAGTCATTTGTAGAGAAGTTGATGGATCTAGAGACTGTCATACAGAGTGAAGTAAGTCAGAAAGAGAAAAACAAATATTGTATATTAATGCCTATATGTGGAACCTAGAAAAATGCTACAGATGAACTGGTTTGCAGGGCAGAAATAGAGACACAGAGGTAGAGAACAAACGTATCGACACAAAGTGGGGGAAGCCATGGGGTGGTGGTGGTGGGATGAGTTGGGAGATTGGGCTTGACCTGTATAAATGTCTATGCATAAAATAGATAACTAAGAATAACCTACTGTATAAAAACAAATAAATACAATTAAATTTCAAAAATTTTAAAAATAAAAGATAAAAATAAAACAGAAAAAATGTTCTTCCATTCACACTGATGTATTTATAAGAATGAATTATTTCCATGCTTATATCCATAAATACATAAAAGAGAAATAAAATCTAACTTGAACCAAAAAAGAAAAAAAAAAACTGAACCTAACAGTTATACAGAGGAAAACACTACCAAGGCACTTGCTCCAGTGGTAAACAATTCTGAAATTGGTCAGAGGTGGGGAATCATCTCCCATACAGCCAGCAGCCCCGCCCACCCACGCAAGGAGCGTCCTTATTGCAAAGCTGGGGGACCATGCCGAGGCCTCTGTGAGTAAACGTGAGCTGAGCCACAGGCCAGCTGCTGCTGAACTGTTCCCACCCTTCCCAGGTGAAACACCTGAATATGTACAAGGGCTTGAAAGCCTAGAGGAAGGGCCGTGGAGCCACACCAGCGACAGCACGCAGGCCACCTTGGTGCCTGCAGGTCAGCCAGGATGGTCCTGGCCACGGGCGCTCTTCTGGAAGCTTTCCATTGCCCTGCCTGAGATACCCCTCCTGTCCCTGCCCCCACTCCTTTTTTTCCTTCCTCACCTCAGCCTGGAGAGATATTCCAGTGGAAGTTATGGGTGACACATCGTCTTCTTTACAGGTGGCAGCCTGGCAACTCCTGCAGAAAGTCCAGCAGAGCCCCACTCACACCGGGCCACCCACAAAGCCGTGGACCCTCACACCCTCCCACCAGCACAGCCCCGAGACTGCTGACGGGGCAGAGAATATGGAGTCAGGCACAGCTGCAGGGGCTATTGCTGCCTGGAGTGCTGTTTATATTGACCTCAACCCAGGCACACCTGGGGAGGGCTTGCCGGCAGGGTCAGGCTGCCCAGGTCAGCTAATCCTCAGCCCTCAGGGAATCACATTGCAGAAAATGGACCTCGCTAAGACAGAATATTCGCCAAGGAAAAGAAGCACACAATGCCATTTGCAGCACCGTAGATGAGTCTAGAGGTAATCACGTGACTTGGAGTAAGTCAGAAAGTGAAAGACACATATCATATCATATCACTTATAGGTGTTACCTATAAATTGATACCAGGGCAGATATTTCCACGGAGAAGGGCAATCACAGATTCATTAAACAAACTTATGGTTCACCAAAGGAAAGGTGTGAGGATTGAATTCATTACGATATTGAGGTTAACAGACATATACAAACACAGTAGACATATATAATCACCAAAGACCTACGGAGTACCAAGAGAAGACTACTCAACATTCTGTCATAACGTAAATGGGAAAAGGATCCCAGGAAGAACAGACATATGTATATGTGTAAAAGAACCACCTCTTGCACACCTACAACAAGCTAAACGTTGTACTCAAACTTGCTGAAATAAAAAATAAAAAATTAAATTAAAAACACGAACAAGAAGTAGTGAGACAAACTTGAGGGGCTTTCTCCTGGCACATTCCGTTCTACATTCCAATCTAGAACGCGACTTCCATTGAGGCTCTGCTGCCCTAGTAACCAGATTTGGTAAGGGAGAACTGCTGCCACCTTGTGGCCGTTTCACACAACAGCAGCTTTAATCCCAGCGCTAATGGTCAGTGGATATTCCAAATCATTACAGGCCTGTAAATGACACCTGCCCTGAAAACAAATCCTGGGGTCATATATCGACCAAAAAATTCAAAAGACGTCCATATTTCAAAACGACAGTTTCAAGAGGCATATTTCACGCACATTAGTGTTCTGATTCTTTTGCTTTCTTTCTTTCTTTGTTAAAAAAACGGGAATGGAAAAAGGTAACCCTCAGAAGGGGCGAAAACGTTCACAAATGAATCAATGGACAAAGGTTTAATCTCCAATATATATATACAGCTCATGCAGCTTAATATTAATACAACAAACAACCCAATACAAAAATGGGCAGAAGATCTAAATAGACGTTTCTTCAAAGAAGACACAGAGATGGCCAAGACGCACATGAAAAGCTGCTCAACATCACTAATTATTAGAGAAATGCAAATCAAAACTACAGTAAGGTAAGACCTCACACCTGTTAGAATCGGCATCATCAGATAATCTACAAACAACAAATTCTGGGGAGGGTGTGGACAAAAGGAACCCTCTTCCGCTATTGGTGGGAATGTAAATTGATACAGTCACTATGGAGAACAGTATGGAGGTTCCTTTAAAAAACTAAAAAGAGAATTACCATAGGATCCAGCAATCCAACTTCTGGGCATATACCCGGAGAAAACCATAAATCACAGAGACACATTCACCACAATGTTCATTGCAGCACTATTTACAATAACCAGGTATTTGAAGCAACCTAAATGCCCACAGACAGACGAATGGATAAAGATGTGGTACATATATAAAATGGAATATTACTCAGCCATAAAAAGGAATGAAACTGAGTCATTTGTAGAGAAGTTGATGGATCTAGAGACTGTCATACAGAGTGAAGTAAGTCAGAAAGAGAAAAACAAATTTTGTATATTAATGCCTATATGTGGAACCTAGAAAAATGCTACAGATGAACTGGTTTGCAGGGCAGAAATAGAGACACAGAGGTAGAGAACAAACGTATCAACACAAAGTGGGGGAAGCCATGGGGTGGTGGTGGTGGGATGAGTTGGGAGATTGGGCTTGACCTGTATACATGTCTATGCATAAAATAGATAACTAAGAATAACCTACTGTATAAAAACAAATAAATAAAATTAAATTTCATAAATTTTAAATATAAAATGTAAAAATAAAACAGAAAAAATGTTCTTCCATTCACACTGATGTATTTCTAAGAATGAATTATTTCCATGCTTATATCCATAAATACATAAAAGAGGAATAAAATCTAACTTGAACCAAAAAAGAAAAATAAAAACTGAACCTAACAGTTATACAGAGGAAAACACTACCAAGGCACTTGCTCCAGTGGTAAACAATTCTGAAATTGGTCAGAGGTGGGGAATCATCTCCCATACAGCCAGCAGCCCCGCCCACCCACGCAAGGAGCGTCCTTATTGCAAAGCTGGGGGACCGTGCCGAGGCCTCTGTGAGTAAACGTGAGCTGAGCCACAGGCCAGCTGCTGCTGAACTGTTCCCACCCTTCCCAGGTGAAACACCTGAATGTGTACAAGGGCTTGAAAGCCTAGAGGAAGGGCCGTGGAGCCACACCAGCGACAGTACGCAGGCCACCTTGGTGCCTGCAGGTCAGCCAGGATGGTCCTGGCCACGGGCGCTCTTCTGGAAGCTTTCCATTGCCCTGCCTGAGATACCCCTCCTGTCCCGGCCCCCACTCCTTTTTTTCCTTCCTCACCTCAGCCCGGAGAGATATTCCAGTGGAAGTTATGGGTGACACATCCTCTTCTTTACAGGTGGCAGCCTGGCAACTCCTGCAGAAAGTCCAGCAGAGCCCCACTCACACCGGGCCACCCACAAAGCCGTGGACCCTCACACCCTCCCACCAGCACAGCCCCGAGACTGCTGACGGGGCAGAGAATATGGAGTCAGGCACAGCTGCAGGGGCTATTGCTGCCTGGAGTGCTGTTTATATTGACCTCAACCCAGGCACACCTGGGGAGGGCTTGCCGGCAGGGTCAGGCTGCCCAGGTCAGCTAATCCTCAGCCCTCAGGGAATCACATTGCAGAAAATGGACCTCGCTAAGACAGAATATTCGCCAAGGAAAAGAAGAACACAATGCCATTTGCAGCACCGTAGATGAGTCTAGAGGTAATCACGTGACTTGGAGTAAGTCAGAAAGTGAAAGACACATATCATATCATATCACTTATAGGTGTTACCTATAAATTGATACCAGGGCAGATATTTCCACGGAGAAGGGCAATCACAGATTCATTAAACAAACTTATGGTTCACCAAAGGAAAGGTGTGAGGATTGAATTCATTACGATATTGGGGTTAACAGACATATACAAACACAGTAGACATATATAATCACCAAAGACCTATGGAGTACCAAGAGAAGACTACTCAACATTCTGTCATAACGTATATGGGAAAAGGATCCCAGGAAGAACAGACATATGTATATGTGTAAAAGAACCACCTCTTGCACACCTACAACAAGCTAAACGTTGTACTCAAACTTGCTGTAATAAAAAATTAAAAAATTAAATTAAAAACACGAACAAGTAGTAGTGAGACAAACTTGAGGGGCTTTCTCCTGGCACATTCTGTTCTACATTCCAATCTAGAACGCGACTTCCATTGAGGCTCTGCTGCCCTAGTAACCAGATTTGGTAAGGGAGAACTGCTGCCACCTTGTGGCCGTTTCACACAACAGCAGCTTTAATCCCAGCGCTAATGGTCAGTGGATATTCCAAATCATTACAGGCCTGTAAATGACACCTGACCTGAAAACAAATCCTGGGGTCATATATCGACCAAAAAATTCAAAAGACGTCCATATTTCAAAACGACAGTTTCAAGAGGCATATTTCACGCACATTAGTGTTCTGATTCTTTTGCTTTCTTTCTTTCTTTGTTAAAAAAACGGGAATGGAAAAAGGTAACCTTCAGAAGGGGCGAAAACGTTCACAAACGAATCAATGGACAAAGGTTTAATCTCCAATATATATATACACCTCATGCAGCTTAATATTAATACAACAAACAACCCAATACAAAAATGGGCAGAAGATCTAAATAGACGTTTCTTCAAAGAAGACACAGAGATGGCCAAGACGCACATGAAAAGCTGCTCAACATCACTAATTATTAGAGAAATGCAAATCCAAACTACAATGAGGTAAGACCTCACACCTGTTAGAATCGGCATCATCAGATAATCTACAAACAACAAATTCTGGGGAGGGTGTGGACAAAAGGAACCCTCTTCCGCTATTGGTGGGAATGTAAATTGATACAGTCACTATGGAGAACAGTATGGAGGTTCCTTTAAAAAACTAAAAAGAGAATTACCATAGGATCCAGCAATCCCACTTCTGGGCATATACCCGGAGAAAACCATAAATCACAGAGACACATTCACCACAATGTTCATTGCAGCACTATTTACCATAGCCAGGTAATGGAAGCAACCTAAATGCCCACAGACAGACGAATGGATAAATATGTGGTACATATATAAAATGGAATATTACTCAGCCATAAAAAGGAATGAACCAGAGTCATTTGTAGAGGAGTTGATGGATCTAGAGACTGTCATACAGAGTGAAGTAAGTCAGAAAGAGAAAAACAAATATTGTGTATTAATGCCTATATGTGGAACCTAGAAAAATGCTACAGATGAACTGTTTTGCAAGGCAGAAATAGAGACACAGAGGTAGAGAACAAACGTATGGACACAAAGTGGGGGAAGCCATGGGGTGGTGGTGGTGGGATGAGTTGGGTGATTGGGATTGACCTGTATACATGTCTATGCATAAAATAGATAACTAATAATAACCTAGTGTATAAAAAATAAATAAAATTAAATTTCAAAATTTTTAAAAATAAAATGTAAATATAAAACAGAAAAAAGTTCTTCCATTCACACTGATGTATTTATAAGAATGAATTATTTCCATGCTTATATCTATAAATACATAAAAGAGGAATAAAATCTAACTTGAACCAAAAAAGAAAAAAAAACTGAACCTAACAGTCATACAGAGGAAAACACTACCAAGGCACTTGCTCCAGTGGTAAACAATTCTGAAATTGGTCAGAGGTGGGAAATCATCTCCCATACAGCCAGCAGCCCCGACCGCCCACGCAAGGAGCGTCCTTATTGCAAAGCTGGGGGACCGTGCCGAGGCCTCTGTGAGTAAACGTGAGCTGAGCCCCAGGCCAGCTGCTGCTGAACTGTTCCCACCCTTCCCAGGTGAAACACCTGAATATGTACAAGGGCTTGAAAGCCTAGAGGAAGGGCCGTGGAGCCACACCAGCGAAAGCACGCAGTCCAACTTGGTGCCTGCAGGTCAGCCAGGATGGTCCTGGCCACGGGCGCTCTTCTGGAAGCTTTCCATTGCCCTGCCTGAGATACACCTCCTGTCCCGGCCCCCACTCCTTTTTTCCTTACTCACCTCAGCCCGGAGAGATACTCCAGTGGAAGTTATGGGTGACACATCCTCTTCTTTAGAGGTGGCAGCCTGGCAACTACTGCAGAAAGTCCAGCAGAGCCCCACTCACACCGGGCCACCCACAAAGCCGTGGACCCTCACACCCTCCCACCAGCACAGCCCCGAGACTGCTGACGGGGCAGAGAATATGGAGTCAGGCACAGCTGCAGGGGCTATTGCTGCCTGGAGTGCTGTTTATATTGACCTCAACCCAGGCACACCTGGGGAGGGCTTGCCGGCAGGGTCAGGCTGCCCAGGTCAGCTAATCCTCAGCCCTCAGGGAATCACATTGCAGAAAATGGACCTCGCTAAGACAGAATATTCGCCAAGGAAAAGAAGCACACAATGCCATTTGCAGCACCGTAGATGAGTCTAGAGGTAATCACGTGACTTGGAGTAAGTCAGAAAGTGAAAGACACATATCATATCATATCACTTATAGGTGTTACCTATAAATTGATACCAGGGCAGATATTTCCACGGAGGAGGGCAATCAAAGATTCATTAAACAAACTTATGGTTCACCAAAGGAAAGGTGTGAGGATTGAATTCATTATGATATTGGGGTTAACAGACATATACAAACACAGTAGACGTATATAATCACCAAAGACCTACGGAGTACCAAGAGAAGACTACTCAACATTCTGTCATAACGAACATGGGGAAAGGATCCCAGGAAGAACAGACATATGTATATGTGTAAAAGAACCACCTCTTGCACACCTACAACAAGCTAAACGTTGTACTCAAACTTGCTGTAATAAAAAATAAAAAATTAAATTAAAAACACGAACAAGAAGTAGTGAGACAAACTTGAGGGGCTTTCTCCTGGCACATTCCGTTCTACATTCCAATCTAGAACGCGACTTCCATTGAGGCTCTGCTGCCCTAGTAACCAGATTTGGTAAGGGAGAACTGCTGCCACCTTGTTGCCGTTTCACACAACAGCAGCTTTAATCCCAGCGCTAATGGTCAGTGGATATTCCAAATCATTACAGGCCTGTAAATGACACCTGCCCTGAAAACAAATCCTGGGGTCATATATCGACCAAAAAATTCAAAAGACGTCCATATTTCAAAACGACAGTTTCAAGAGGCATATTTCACGCACATTAGTGTTCTGATTCTTTTGCTTTCTTTCTTTCTTTGTTAAAAAAACGGGAATGGAAAAAGGTAACCCTCAGAAGGGGCGAAAACGTTCACAAACGAATCAATGGACAAAGGTTTAATCTCCAATATATATATACAGCTCATGCAGCTTAATATTAATACAACAAACAACCCAATACAAAAATGGGCAGAAGATCTAAATAGACGTTTCTTCAAAGAAGACACAGAGATGGCCAAGATGCACATGAAAAGCTGCTCAACATCACTAATTATTAGAGAAATGCAAATCAAAACTACAGTGAGGTAAGACCTCACACCTGTTAGAATCGGCATCATCAGATAATCTACAAACAACAAATTCTGGGGAGGGTGTGGACAAAAGGAACCCTCTTCCGCTATTGGTGGGAATGTAAATTGATACAGTCACTATGGAGAACAGTATGGAGGTTCCTTTAAAAAACTAAAAAGAGAATTACCGTAGGATCCAGCAATCCCACTTCTGGGCATATACCCAGAGAAAACCATAAATCACAGAGACACATTCACCACAATGTTCATTGCAGCACTATTTACAATAGCCAGGTAATGGAAGCAACCTAAATGCCCACAGACAGACGAATGGATAAAGATGTGGTACATATATAAAATGGAATATTACTCAGCCATAAAAAGGAACGAAACTGAGTCATTTGTAGAGAAGTTGATGGATCTAGAGACTGTCATACAGAGTGAAGTAAGTCAGAAAGAGAAAAACAAATATTGTATATTAATGCCTATATGTGGAACCTAGAAAAATGCTACAGATGAACTGGTTTGCAGGGCAGAAATAGAGACACAGAGGTAGAGAACAAACGTATGGACACAAAGTGGGGGAAGCCATGGGGTGGTGGTGGTGGGATGAGTTGGGAGATTGGGATTGACCTGTATACATGTATATGCATAAAATAGATAACTAATAATAACCTAGTGTATAAAAAAATAAATAATATTAAATTTCAAAATTTTTAAAAACAAAATGTAAAAATAAAACAGAAAAAAAGTTCTTCCATTCACACTGATGTATTTATAAGAATGAATTATTTCCATGCTTATATCTATAAATACATAAAAGAGGAATAAAATCTAACTTGAACCAAAAAAGAAAAAACAAAAAAACTGAACCTAACAGTTATACAGAGGAAAACACTACCAAGGCACTTGCTCCAGTGGTAAACAATTCTGAAATTGGTCAGAGGTGGGGAATCATCTCCCATAGAGCCAGCAGCCCCACCCGCCCACGCAAGGAGCGTCCTTATTGCAAAGCTGGGGGACCGTGCCGAGGCCTCTGTGAGTAAACGTGAGCTGAGCCCCAGGCCAGCTGCTGCTGAACTCTTCCCACCCTTCCCAGGTGAAACACCTGAATATGTACAAGGGCTTGAAAGCCTAGAGGAAGGGCCGTGGAGCCACACCAGCGACAGCACGCAGGCCACCTTGGTGCCTGCAGGTCAGCCAGGATGGTCCTGGCCACGGGCGCTCTTCTGGAAGCTTTCCATTGCCCTGCCTGAGATACCCCTCCTGTCCCGGCCCCCACTCCTTTTTTTTCCTTACTCACCTCAGCCCGGAGAGATACTCCAGTGGAAGTTATGGGTGACACATCCTCTTCTTTAGAGGTGGCAACCTGGCAACTCCTGCAGAAAGTCCAGCAGAGCCCCACTCACACCGGGCCACCCACAAAGCCGTGGAACCTCACAACCTCCCACCAGCACAGCCCCGAGACTGCTGACGGGGCAGAGAATATGGAGTCAGGCACAGCTGCAGGGGCTATTGCTGCCTGGAGTGCTGTTTATATTGACCTCAACCCAGGCACACCTGGGGAGGGCTTGCCGGCAGGGTCAGGCTGCCCAGGTCAGCTAATCCTCAGCCCTCAGGGAATCACATTGCAGAAAATGGACCTCGCTAAGACAGAATATTCGCCAAGGAAAAGAAGCACACAATGCCATTTGCAGCACCGTAGATGAGTCTAGAGGTAATCACGTGACTTGGAGTAAGTCAGAAAGTGAAAGACACATATCATATCATATCACTTATAGGTGTTACCTATAAATTGATACCAGGGCAGATATTTCCACGGAGAAGGGCAATCAAAGATTCATTAAACAAACTTATGGTTCACCAAAGGAAAGGTGTGAGGATTGAATTCATTATGATATTGGGGTTAACAGACATATACAAACACAGTAGACGTATATAATCACCAAAGACCTACGGAGTACCAAGAGAAGACTACTCAACATTCTGTCATAACGAACATGGGAAAAGGATCCCAGGAAAAACAGACATATGTATATGTGTAAAAGAACCACCTCTTGCACACCTACAACAAGCTAAACGTTGTACTCAAACTTGCTGTAATAAAAAATAAAAAATTAAATTAAAAACACGAACAACAATTAGTGAGACAAACTTGAGGGGCTTTCTCCTGGCACATTCCGTTCTACATTTCAATCTAGAACGCGACTTCCATTGAGGCTCTGCTGCCCTAGTAACCAGATTTGGTAAGGGAGAACTGCTGCCACCTTGTGGCCGTTTCACACAACAGCAGCTTTAATCCCAGCGCTAATGGTCAGTGGATATTCCAAATCATTACAGGCCTGTAAATGACACCTGCCCTGAAAACAAATCCTGGGGTCATATATCGACCAAAAAATTCAAAAGACGTCCATATTTCAAAACGACAGTTTCAAGAGGCATATTTCACGCACATTAGTGTTCTGCTTCTTTTGATTTCTTTCTTTCTTTGTTAAAAAAACGGGAATGGAAGAAGGCAACACTCAGAATGGGGGAAAACTTTCACAAATGAATCAATGGACAAAGGTTTAATCTCCAATATATATAAACAGCTCATTCAGCTTAATATTAATACAACAAACAACCCAATACAAAAATGGGCAGAAGATCTAAATAGACGTTTCTTCAAAGAAGACACAGAGATGGCCAAGACGCACATGAAAAGCTGCTCAACATCACTAATTATTAGAGAAATGCAAATCAAAACTACAATGAGGTAAGACCTCACACCTGTTAGAATCGGCATCATCAGATAATCTACAAACAACAAATTCTGGGGAGGGTGTGGACAAAAGGAACCCTCTTCCGCTATTGGTGGGAATGTAAATTGATACAGTCACTATGGAGAACAGTATGGAGGTTCCTTTAAAAAACTAAAAACAGAATTACAATAGGATCCAGCAATCCCACTTCTGGGCATATACCCAGAGAAAACCATAAATCACAAAGACACATTCACTACAATGTTCATTGCAGCACTATTTACAATAGCCAGGTAATGGAAGCAACCTAAATGCCCACAGACAGACGAATGGATAAAGATGTGGTACATATATAAAATGGAATATTACTCAGCCATAAAAAGGAATGAAACTGGGTCATTTGTAGAGAAGTTGTTGGATCTAGAGACTGTCATACAGAGTGAAGTCAGTCAGAAAGAGAAAAACAAATATTGTATATTAATGCCTATATGTGGAACCTAGAAAAATGCTACAGATGAACTGGTTTGCAGGGCAGAAATAGAGACACAGAGGTAGAGAACAAACGTATCGACACAAAGTGGGGGAAGCCATGGGGTGGTGGTGGTGGGATGAGTTGGGAGATTGGGATTGACCTGTATACATGTCTATGCATAAAATAGATAACTAAGAATAACCTACTGTATAAAAATACATAAATAAAATTAAATTTCAAAAATTTTAAAAATAAAATGTATAAATAAAACAGAAAAAATATTCTTCCATTCACACTGATGTATTTATAAGAATGAATTATTTCCATGCTTATATCCATAAATACATAAAAGAGGAATAAAATCTAACTTGAACCAAAAAAGAAAAAAAAAAAAACTGAACCTAACAGTTATACAGAGGAAAACACTACCAAGGCACTTGCTCCAGTGGAAAACAATTCTGAAATTGGTCAGAGGTGGGGAATCATCTCCCATAGAGCCAGCAGCCCCACCCGCCCACGCAAGGAGCGTCCTTATTGCAAAGCTGGGGGACCGTGCCGAGGCCTCTGTGAGTAAACGTGAGCTGAGCCCCAGGCCAGCTGCTGCTGAACTCTTCCCACCCTTCCCAGGTGAAACACCTGAATATGTACAAGGGCTTGAAAGCCTAGAGGAAGGGCCGTGGAGCCACACCAGCGACAGCACGCAGGCCACCTTGGTGCCTGCAGGTCAGCCAGGATGGTCCTGGCCACGGGCGCTCTTCTGGAAGCTTTCCATTGCCCTGCCTGAGATACCCCTCCTGTCCCGGCCCCCACTCCTTTTTTTTCCTTACTCACCTCAGCCCGGAGAGATACTCCAGTGGAAGTTATGGGTGACACATCCTCTTCTTTAGAGGTGGCAACCTGGCAACTCCTGCAGAAAGTACAGCAGAGCCCCACTCACACCGGGCCACCCACAAAGCCGTGGAACCTCACAACCTCCCACCAGCACAGCCCCGAGACTGCTGACGGGGCAGAGAATATGGAGTCAGGCACAGCTGCAGGGGCTATTGCTGCCTGGAGTGCTGTTTATATTGACCTCAACCCAGGCACACCTGGGGAGGGCTTGCCGGCAGGGTCAGGCTGCCCAGGTCAGCTAATCCTCAGCCCTCAGGGAATCACATTGCAGAAAATGGACCTCGCTAAGACAGAATATTCGCCAAGGAAAAGAAGCACACAATGCCATTTGCAGCACCGTAGATGAGTCTAGAGGTAATCACGTGACTTGGAGTAAGTCAGAAAGTGAAAGACACATATCATATCATATCACTTATAGGTGTTACCTATAAATTGATACCAGGGCAGATATTTCCACGGAGAAGGGCAATCAAAGATTCATTAAACAAACTTATGGTTCACCAAAGGAAAGGTGTGAGGATTGAATTCATTATGATATTGGGGTTAACAGACATATACAAACACAGTAGACGTATATAATCACCAAAGACCTACGGAGTACCAAGAGAAGACTACTCAACATTCTGTCATAACGAACATGGGAAAAGGATCCCAGGAAAAACAGACATATGTATATGTGTAAAAGAACCACCTCTTGCACACCTACAACAAGCTAAACGTTGTACTCAAACTTGCTGTAATAAAAAATAAAAAATTAAATTAAAAACACGAACAACAATTAGTGAGACAAACTTGAGGGGCTTTCTCCTGGCACATTCCGTTCTACATTTCAATCTAGAACGCGACTTCCATTGAGGCTCTGCTGCCCTAGTAACCAGATTTGGTAAGGGAGAACTGCTGCCACCTTGTGGCCGTTTCACACAACAGCAGCTTTAATCCCAGCGCTAATGGTCAGTGGATATTCCAAATCATTACAGGCCTGTAAATGACACCTGCCCTGAAAACAAATCCTGGGGTCATATATCGACCAAAAAATTCAAAAGACGTCCATATTTCAAAACGACAGTTTCAAGAGGCATATTTCACGCACATTAGTGTTCTGCTTCTTTTGATTTCTTTCTTTCTTTGTTAAAAAAACGGGAATGGAAGAAGGCAACACTCAGAATGGGGGAAAACTTTCACAAACGAATCAATGGACAAAGGTTTAATCTCCAATATATATAAACAGCTCATTCAGCTTAATATTAATACAACAAACAACCCAATACAAAAATGGGCAGAAGATCTAAATAGACGTTTCTTCAAAGAAGACACAGAGATGGCCAAGACGCACATGAAAAGCTGCTCAACATCACTAATTATTAGAGAAATGCAAATCAAAACTACAATGAGGTAAGACCTCACACCTGTTAGAATCGGCATCATCAGATAATCTACAAACAACAAATTCTGGGGAGGGTGTGGACAAAAGGAACCCTCTTCCGCTATTGGTGGGAATGTAAATTGATACAGTCACTATGGAGAACAGTATGGAGGTTCCTTTAAAAAGCTAAAAACAGAATTACAATAGGATCCAGCAATCCCACTTCTGGGCATATACCCAGAGAAAACCATAAATCACAAAGACACATTCACCACAATGTTCATTGCAGCACTATTTACAATAGCCAGGTAATGGAAGCAACCTAAATGCCCACAGACAGACGAATGGATAAAGATGTGGTACATATATAAAATGGAATATTACTCAGCCATAAAAAGGAATGAAACTGGGTCATTTGTAGAGAAGTTGTTGGATCTAGAGACTGTCATACAGAGTGAAGTCAGTCAGAAAGAGAAAAACAAATATTGTATATTAATGCCTATATGTGGAACCTAGAAAAATGCTACAGATGAACTGGTTTGCAGGGCAGAAATAGAGACACAGAGGTAGAGAACAAACGTATGGACACAAAGTGGGGGAAGCCATGGGGTGGTGGTGGTGGGATGAGTTGGGAGATTGGGATTGACCTGTATACATGTCTATGCATAAAATAGATAACTAAGAATAACCTACTGTATAAAAATAAATAAATAAAATTAAATTTCAAAAATTTTAAAAATAAAATGTAAAAATAAAACAGAAAAAATGTTCTTCCATTCACACTGATGTATTTATAAGAATGAATTATTTCCATGCTTATATCCATAAATACATAAAAGAGGAATAAAATCTAACTTGAACCAAAAAAGAAAAAAAAAAAAACTGAACCTAACAGTTATACAGAGGAAAACACTACCAAGGCACTTGCTCCAGTGGTAAACAATTCTGAAATTGGTCAGAGGTGGGGAATCATCTCCCATACAGCCAGCAGCCCCACCCGCCCACGCAAGGAGCGTCCTTATTGCAAAGCTGGGGGACCGAGCCGAGGCCTCTGTGAGTAAACGTGAGCTGAGCCCCAGGCCAGCTGCTGCTGAACTGTTCCCACCCTTCTCAGGTGAAACACCTGAATATGTACAAGGGCTTGAAAGCCTAGAGGAAGGGCCGTGGAGCCACACCAGCGAAAGCACGCAGGCCAACTTGGTGCCTGCAGGTCAGCAAGGATGGTCCTGGCCACGGGCGCTCTTCTGGAAGCTTGCCATTGCCCTGCCTGAGATACCCCTCCTGTCCCGGCCCCCACTCCTTTTTTTTCCTTACTCACCTCAGCCCGGAGAGATACTCCAGTGGAAGTTATGGGTGACACATCCTCTTCTATAGAGGTGGCAGCCTGGCAACTCCTGCAGAAAGTCCAGCAGAGCCCCACTCACACCGGGCCACCCACAAAGCCGTGGAACCTCACAACCTCCCACCAGCACAGCCCCGAGACTGCTGACGGGGCAGAGAATATGGAGTCAGGCACAGCTGCAGGGGCTATTGCTGCCTGGAGTGCTGTTTCTATTGACCTCAAACCAGGCACACCTGGGGAGGGCTTGCCGGCAGGGTCAGGCTGCCCAGGTCAGCTAATCCTCAGCCCTCAGGGAATCACATTGCAGAAAATGGACCTCGCTAAGACAGAATATTAGCCAAGGAAAAAAAGCACACAAAGCCATTTGCAGCACCGTAGATGAGTCTAGAGGTAATCACGTGACTTGGAGTAAGTCAGAAAGTGAAAGACACATATCATATCATATCAATTTAGGTGTTACCTATAAATTGATACCAGGGCAGATATTTCCACGGAGAAGGGCAATCACAGATTCATTAAACAAACTTATGGTTCACCAAAAGAAAGGTGTGAGGACTGAATTCATTATGATATTGGGGTTAACAGACATATACAAACACAGTAGACGTATATAATCACCAAAGACCTACGGAGTACCGAGAAGACTACTCAACATTCTGTCATAACGTACATGGGAAAAGGATCCCAGGAAGAACAGACATATGTATATGTGTAAAAGAACCACCTCTTGCACACCTACAACAAGCTAAACGTTGTACTCAAACTTGCTGTAATAAAAAATAAAAAATTAAATTAAAAACACGAACAAGAAGTAGTGAGACAAACTTGAGGGGCTTTCTCCTGGCACATTCCGTTCTACATTCCAATCTAGAAAGCGACTTCCATTGAGGCTCTGCTGCCCTAGTAACCAGATTTGGTACGGGAGAACTGCTGCCACCTTGTGGCCGTTTCACACAACAGCAGCTTTAATCCCAGCGCTAATGGTCAGTGGATATTCCAAATCATTACAGGCCTGTAAATGACACCTGCCCTGAAAACAAATCCTGGGGTCATATATCGACCAAAAAATTCAAAAGACGTCCATAATTAAAAAGGACAGTTTCAAGAGGCATATTTCACACACATTAGTGTTCTGATTCTTTTGCTTGCTTTCTTTCTTTGTTAAAAAAACGGGAATGGAAAAAGGTAACCCTCAGAAGGGGCGAAAACGTTCACAAACGAATCAATGGACAAAGGTTTAATCTCCAATATATATATACAGCTCATGCAGCTTAATATTAATACAACAAACAACCCAATACAAAAATGGGCAGAAGATCTAAATAGACGTTTCTTCAAAGAAGACACAGAGATGGCCAAGACGCACATGTAAAGCTGCTCAACATCACTAATTATTAGAGAAATGCAAATCAAAACTACAATGAGGTAAGACCACACACCTGTTAGAATCGGCATCATCAGATAATCTACAAACAACAAATTCTGGGGAGGGTGTGGACAAAAGGAACCCTCTTCCGCTATTGGTGGGAATGTAAATTGATACAGTCACTATGGAGAACAGTATGGAGGTTCCTTTAAAAAACTAAAAAGAGAATTACCATAGGATCCAGCAATCCCACTTCTGGGCATATACCCAGAGAAAACCATAAATCACAGAGACACATTCACCACAATGTTCATTGCAGCACTATTTACAATAGCCAGGTAATGGAAGCAACCTAAATGCCCACAGACAGACGAATGGATAAAGATGTGGTACATATATAAAATGGAATATTACTCAGCCATAAAAAGGAATGACACTGAGTCATTTGTAGAGAAGTTGATGGATCTACAGACTGTCATACAGAGTGAAGTAAGTCAGAAAGAGAAAAACAAATATTGTATATTAATTCCTATATGTGGAACCTTGAAAAATGCTACAGATGAACTGGTTTGCAGGGCAGAAATAGAGACACAGAGGTGGAGAACAAACGTATGGACACAAAGTTGGGGAAGCCATGGGGTGGTGGTGGTGGGATGAGTTGGGAGATTGGGATTGACCTGTGTACATGTCTATGCATAAAATAGATAACTAATAATAACCTAGTGTATAAAAAAATAAATAAAATTAAATTTCAAAATTTTTAAAAATAAAATGTAAAAATAAAACTGAAAAAAAGTTCTTCCATTCACACTGATGTATTTATAAGAATGAATTATTTCCATGCTTATATCTATAAATACATAAAAGAGGAATAAAATCTAACTTGAACCCAAAAAGGAAAAAAAAAACTGAACCTAACAGTTATACAGAGGAAAACACTACCAAGGCACTTGCTCCAGTGGTAAACAATTCTGAAATTGGTCAGAGGTGGGGAATCATCTCCCATAGAGCCAGCAGCCCCACCCGCCCACGCAAGGAGCGTCCTTATTGCAAAGCTGGGGGACCGTGCCGAGGCCTCTGTGAGTAAACTTGAGCTGAGCCCCAGGCCAGCTGCTGCTGAACTGTTCCCACCCTTCCCAGGTGAAACACCTGAATATGTACAAGGGCTTGAAAGCCTAGAGGAAGGGCCGTGGAGCCACACCAGCGAAAGCACGCAGGCCAACTTGGTGCCTGCAGGTCAGCCAGGATGGTCCTGGCCACGGGCGCTCTTCTGGAAGCTTGCCATTGCCCTGCCTGAGATACCCCTCCTGTCCCGGCCCCCACTCCTTTTTTTTCCTTACTCACCTCAGCCCGGAGAGATACTCCAGTGGAAGTTATGGGTGACACATCCTCTTCTTTACAGGTGGCAGCCTGGCAACTCCTGCAGAAAGTCCAGCAGAGCCCCACTCACACCGGGCCACCCACAAAGCCGTGGACCCTCACACCCTCCCACCAGCACAGCCCCGAGACTGCTGACGGGGCAGAGAATATGGAGTCAGGCACAGCTGCAGCGGCTATTGCTGCCTGGAGTGCTGTTTCTATTGACCTCAAACCAGGCACACCTGGGGAGGGCTTGCCGGCAGGGTCAGGCTGCCCAGGTCAGCTAATCCTCAGCCCTCAGGGAATCACATTGCAGAAAATGGACCTCGCTAAGACAGAATATTAGCCTAGGAAAAAAAGCACACAATTCCATTTGCAGCACCGTAGATGAGTTTAGAGGTAATCACGTGACTTTGAGTAAGTCAGAAAGTGAAAGACACATATCATATCACTTATAGGTGTTACCTATAAATTGATACCAGGGCAGATATTTCCACGGAGAAGGGCAATCACAGATTCATTAAACAAACTTATGGTTCACCAAAAGAAAGGTGTTAGGATTGAATTCATTATGATATTGGGGTTAACAGACATATACAAACACAGTAGACGTATATAATCACCAAAGACCTACGGAGTACCAAGAGAAGACTACTCAACATTCTGTCATAACGTACATGGGAAAAGGATCCCAGGAAGAACAGACATATGTATATGTGTAAAAGAACCACCTCTTGCACACCTACAACAAGCTAAACGTTGTACTCAAACTTGCTGTAATAAAAAATAAAAAATTAAATTAAAAACACGAACAAGAAGTAGTGAGACAAACTTGAGGGGCTTTCTCCTGGCACATTCCGTTCTACATTCCAATCTAGAACGCGACTTCCATTGAGGCTCTGCTGCCCTAGTAACCAGATTTGGTAAGGGAGAACTGCTGCCACCTTGTGGCCGTTTCACACAACAGCAGCTTTAATCCCAGCGCTAATGGTCAGTGGATATTCCAAATCATTACAGGCCTGTAAATGACACCTGCCCTGAAAACAAATCCTGGGGTCATATATCGACCAAAAAATTCAAAAGACGTCCATATTTCAAAACGACAGTTTCAAGAGGCATATTTCACGCACATTAGTGTTCTGATTCTTTTGCTTTCTTTCTTTCTTTGTTAAAAAAACGGGAATGGAAAAAGGTAACCCTCAGAAGGGGCGAAAACGTTCACAAACGAATCAATGGACAAAGGTTTAATCTCCAATATATATACAGCTCATGCAGCTTAATATTAATACAACAAACAACCCAATACAAAAATGGGCAGAAGATCTAAATAGACGTTTCTTCAAAGAAGACACAGTGATGGCCAAGACGCACATGAAAAGTTGCTCAACATCACTAATTATTAGAGAAATGCAAATCAAAACTACAATGAGGTAAGACCTCACACCTGTTAGAATCGGCATCATCAGATAATCTACAAACAACAAATTCTGGGGAGGGTGTGGACAAAAGGAACCCTCTTCCGCTATTGGTGGGAATGTAAATTGATACAGTCACTATGGAGAACAGTATGGAGGTTCCTTTAAAAAACTAAAAAGAGAATTACCATAGGATCCAGCAATCCCACTTCTGGGCATATACCCAGAGAAAACCATAAATCACAGAGACACATTCACCACAATGTTCATTGCAGCACTATTTACAATAGCCAGGTAATGGAAGCAACCTAAATGCCCACAGACAGACGAATGGATAAAGATGTGGTACATATATAAAATGGAATATTACTCAGCCATAAAAAGGAATGACACTGAGTCATTTGTAGAGAAGTTGATGGATCTAGAGACTGTCATACAGAGTGAAGTAAGTCAGAAAGAGAAAAACAAATATTGTATATTAATTCCTATATGTGGAACCTTGAAAAATGCTACAGATGAACTGGTTTGCAGGGCAGAAATAGAGACACAGAAGTGGAGAACAAACTTATGGACACAAAGTGCGGGAAGCCATGGGGTGGTGGTGGTGGGATGAGTTGGGAGATTGGGATTGACCTGTATACATGTCTATGCATAAAATAGATAACTAATAATAACCTAGTGTATAAAAAAATAAATAAAATTAAATTTCAAAATTTTTAAAAATAAAATGTAAAAATAAAACTGAAAAAAAGTTCTTCCATTCACACTGATGTATTTATAAGAATGAATTATTTCCATGCTTATATCTATAAATACATAAAAGAGGAATAAAATCTAACTTGAACCAAAAAAGGAAAAAAAAAACTGAACCTAACAGTTATACAGAGGAAAACACTACCAAGGCACTTGCTCCAGTGGTAAACATTTCTGAAATTGGTCAGAGGTGGGGAATCATCTCCCATAGAGCCAGCAGCCCCACCCGCCCACGCAAGGAGCGTCCTTATTGCAAAGCTGGGGGACCGTGCCGAGGCCTCTGTGAGTAAACGTGAGCTGAGCCCCAGGCCAGCTGCTGCTGAACTGTTCCCACCCTTCCCAAGTGAAACACCTGAATATGTACAAGGGTTTGAAAGCCTA
This sequence comes from Mesoplodon bidens, assembly GCF_964165515.1. Classification (NCBI taxonomy): domain Eukaryota; kingdom Metazoa; phylum Chordata; class Mammalia; order Artiodactyla; family Ziphiidae; genus Mesoplodon; species Mesoplodon bidens. The sequence goes on along the minus strand of NW_027671609.1, from coordinate 195,798 downwards.
GAGGAAGGGCCGTGGAGCCACACCGGCGAAAGCACGCAGGCCAACTTGGTGCCTGCAGGTCAGCCAGGATGGTCCTGGCCACGGGCGCTCTTCTGGAAGCTTTCCATTGCCCTGCCTGAGATACACCTCCTGTCACGGCCCCCACTCCTTTTTTTTCCTTACTCACCTCAGCCCGGAGAGATACTCCAGTGGAAGTTATGGGTGACACATCCTCCTCTTTACAGGTGGCAGCCTGGCAACTCCTGCAGAAAGTCCAGCAGAGCCCCACTCACACCGGGCCACCCACAAAGCCGTGGACCCTCACACCCTCCCACCAGCACAGCCCCGAGACTGCTGACGGGGCAGAAAATATGGAGTCAGGCACAGCTGCAGGGGCTATTGCTGCCTGGAGTGCTGTTTATATTGACCTCAACCCAGGCACACCTGGGGAGGTCTTGCCGGCAGGGTCAGGCTGCCCAGGTCAGCTAATCCTCAGCCCTCAGGGAATCACATTGCAGAAAATGGACCTCGCTAAGACAGAATATTCGCCAAGGAAAAAAAGCACACAATGCCATTTGCAGCACCGTAGATGAGTCTAGAGGTAATCACGTGACTTGGAGTAGGTCAGAAAGTGAAAGACACATATCATATCATATCACCTATAGGTGTTACCTATAAATTGATACCAGGGCAGATATTTCCACGGAGAAGGGCAATCACAGATTCATTAAACAAACTTATAGTTCACCAAAGGAAAGGTGTGAGGATTGAATTCATTACGATATTGGGGTTAACAGACATATACAAACACAGTAGACGTATATAATCACCAAAGACCTACGGAGTACCAAGAGAAGACTACTCAACATTCAGTCATAACGAACATGGGAAAAGGATCCCAGGAAGAACAGACATATGTATATGTGTAAAACAACCACCTCTTGCACACCTACAACAAGCTAAACGTTGTACTCAAATTTGCTGTAATAAAAAATAAAAAATTAAATTAAAAACACGAACAAGAATTAGTGAGAAAAACTTGAGGGGCTTTCTCCTGGTACATTCCGTTCTACATTCCAATCTAGAACGCGACTTCCATTGAGGCTCTGCTGCCCTAGTAACCAGATTTGGTAAGGGAGAACTGCTGCCACCTTGTGGCCGTTTCACACAACAGCAGCTTTAATCCCAGCGCTAATGGTCAGTGGATATTCCAAATCATTACAGGCCTGTAAATGACACCTGCCCTGAAAACAAATCCTGGGGTCATATATCGAGCAAAAAATTCAAAAGACGTCCATATTTCAAAACGACAGTTTCTAGAGGCATATTTCACGCACATTAGTGTTCTGCTTCTTTTGATTTCTTTCTTTCTTTGTTAAAAAAACGAGAATGGAAAAAGGCAACCCTCAGAATGGGCGAAAACTTTCTCAAACGAATCAATGGACAAAGGTTTAATCTCCAATATATATAAACAGCTCATGCAGCTTAATATTAATAAAACAAACAACCCAATACAAAAATGGGCAGAAGATCTAAATAGACGTTTCTTCAAAGAAGACACAGAGATGGCCAAGACGCACATGAAAAGCTGCTCAACATCACTAATTATTAGAGAAATGCAAATCAAAACTACAATGAGGTAAGACCTCACACCTGTTAGAATCGGCATCATCAGATAATCTACAAACAACAAATTCTGGGGAGGGTGTGGACAAAAGGAACCCTCTTCCGCTATTGGTGGGAATGTAAATTGATACAGTCACTATGGAGAACAGTATGGAGGTTCCTTTAAAAAACTAAAAAGAGAATTACCATAGGATTCAGCAATCCCACTTCTGTGCATATACCCAGAGAAAACCATAAATCACAAAGACACATTCACCACAATGTTCATTGCAGCACTATTTACAATAGCCGATAATGGAAGCAACCTAAATGCCCACAGACAGACGAATGGATAAAGATGTGGTACATATATAAAATGGAATATTACTCAGCCATAAAAAGGAATGAAACTGGGTCATTTGTAGAGAAGTTGATGGATCTAGAGACTGTCATACAGAGTGAAGTAAGTCAGAAAGAGAAAAACAAATATTGTATATTAATGCCTATATGTGGAACCTAGAAAAATGCTACAGATGAACTGGTTTGCAGGGCAGAAATAGAGACACAGAGGTAGAGAACAAACGTATCGACATAAAGTGTGGGAAGCCATGGGGTGGTGGTGGTGGGATGAGTTGGGAGATTGGGATTGACCTGTATACATGTCTATGCATAAAATAGATAACTAAGAATAACCTACTGTATAAAAAAATAAATAAAATTAAATTTCAAAAATTTTAAAAATAAAATGTAAAAATAAAACAGAAAAAATGTTCTTCCATTCACACTGATGTATTTATAAGAATGAATTATTTCCATGCTTATATCCATAAATACATAAAAGAGGAATAAAATCTAACTTGAACCAAAAAAGAAAAAAAAAAACTGAACCTAACACTTATACAGAGGAAAACACTACCAAGGCACTTGCTCCAGTGGTAAACAATTCTGAAATTGGTCAGAGGTGGGGAATCACCTCCCATACAGCCAGCAGCCCCACCTGCCCACGCAAGGAGCTTCCTTATTGCAAAGCTGGGGGACCGTGCCGAGGCCTCTGTGAGTAAACGTGAGCTGAGCCCCAGGCCAGCTGCTGCTGAACTGTTCCCACCCTTCCCAGGTGAAACACCTGAATATGTACAAGGGCTTGAAAGCCTAGAGGAAGGGCCGTGGAGCCACACCAGCGACAGCACACAGGCCACCTTGGTGCCTGCAGGTCAGCCAGGATGGTCCTGGCCACGGGCGCTCTTCTGGAAGCTTTCCATTGCCCTGCCTGAGATACCCCTCCTGTCCCGGCCCCCACTCCTTTTTTTTCCTTACTCACCTCAGCCCGGAGAGATACTCCAGTGGAAGTTATGGGTGACACATCCTCTTCTTTAGAGGTGGCAGCCTGGCAAATCCTGCAGAAAGTCCAGCAGAGCCCCACTCACACCGGGCCACCCACAAAGCCGTGGACCCTCACACCCTCCCACCAGCACAGCCCCGAGACTGCTGACGGGGCAGAAAATATGGAGTCAGGCACAGCTGCAGGGGCTATTGCTGCCTGGAGTGCTGTTTATATTGACCTCAAACCAGGCACACCTGGGGAGGGCTTGCCGGCAGGGTCAGGCTGCCCAGGTCAGCTAATCCTCAGCCCTCAGGGAATCACATTGCAGAAAATGGACCTCGCTAAGACAGAATATTCGCCAAGGAAAAGAAGCACACAATGCCATTTGCAGCACCGTAGATGAGTCTAGAGGTAATCACGTGACTTGGAGTAAGTCAGAAAGTGAAAGACACATATCATATCATATCACTTATAGGTGTTACCTATAAATTGATACCAGGGCAGATATTTCCACGGAGAAGGGCAATCACAGATTCATTAAACAAACTTATGGTTCACCGAAGGAAAGGTGTGAGGATTGAATTAATTACGATATTGGGGTTAACAGACATATACAAACACAGTAGACATATATAATCACCAAAAACCTACGGAGTACCAAGAGAAGACAACTCAACATTCTGTCCTAACGTACATGGGAAAAGGATCCCAGAAAGAACAGACATATGTATATGTGTAAAAGAACCTCCTCTTGCACACCTACAACAAGCTAAACGTTGTACTCAAACTGGCTGTAATAAAAAATAAAAAATTAAATTAAAAACACGAAGAAGAATTAGTGAGAAAAACTTGAGGGGCTTTCCCCTGGTACATTCCGTTCTACATTCCAATCTAGAACGCGACTTCCATTGAGGCTCTGCTGCCCTAGTAACCAGATTTGGTAAGGGAGAACTGCTGCCCCCTTGTGGCCGTTTCACACAACAGCAGCTTTAATCCCAGCGCTAATGGTCAGTGGATATTCCAAATCATTACAGGCCTGTAAATGACACCTGCCCTGAAAACAAATCCTGGGGTCATATATCGACCAAAAAATTCAAAAGACGTCCATATTTCAAAACGACAGTTTCAAGAGGCATATTTCACGCACATTAGTGTTCTGATTCTTTTGCTTTCTTTCTTTCTTTGTTAAAAAAACGGGAATGGAAAAAGGTAACCCTCAGAAGGGGCGAAAACGTTCACAAACGAATCAATGGACAAAGGTTTAATCTCCAATATATATATACAGCCCATGCAGCGTAATATTTTTTTTTCTTTTTGCGGTATGCGGGCCTCTCACTGTTGTGGCCTGTCCCTTTGCGGAGCACAGGCTCCGGACGCGCAGGCCCAGAGGCCATGGCTCACGGGCCCAGCCGCTCCGCGGCATATGGGATCCTCCCAGACCGGGGCACGAACCCGTATCCCCTGAATCGGCAGGCGGACTCTCAAACACTGTGCCACCAGGGAGGCCCCAGCTTAATATTAATACAACAAACAACCCAATACAAAAATGGGCAGAAGATCTAAATAGACGTTTCTTCAAAGAAGACACAGAGATGGCCAAGACGCACATGAAAAGCTGCTCAACATCACTAATTATTAGAGAAATGCAAATCAAAACTACAATGAGGTAAGACCTCACACCTGTTAGAATCGGCATCATCAGATAATCTACAAACAACAAATTCTGGGGAGGGTGTGGACAAAAGGAACCATCTTCCGCTATTGATGGGAATGTAAATTGATACAGTCACTATGGAGAAGAGTATGGAGGTTCCTTTAAAAAACTAAAAAGAGAATTACCATAGGATCCAGCAATCCCACTTCTGGGCATATACCCAGAGAAAACCATAAATCACAGAGACACATTCACCACAATGTTCATTGCAGCACTATTTACAATAGCCAGGTAATGGAAGCAACCTAAATGCCCACAGACAGACGAAAGGATAAAGATGTGGTACATATATAAAATGGAATATTACTCAGCCATAAAAAGGAATGAAACTGAGTCATTTGTAGAGAAGTTGATGGATCTAGAGACTGTCATACAGAGTGAAGTAAGTCAGAAAGAGAAAAACAAATATTGTATATTAATGCCTATATAAGGAACCTAGAAAAATGCTACAGATGAACTGGTTTGCAGGGCAGAAATAGAGACACAGAGGTAGAGAACAAACGTATGGACACAAAGTGGGGGAAGCCATGGGGTGGTGGTGGTGGGATGAGTTGGGAGATTGGGATTGACCTGTATACATGTCTATGCATAAAATAGATAACTAATAATAACCTACTGTATAAAAAAATAAATAAAATTAAATTTCAAATATTTTAAAAATAAAATGTAAAAATAAAACAGAAAAAAAGTTCTTCCATTCACACTGATATATTTATAATAATGAATGATTTCCATGCTTATATCCATAAATACATAAAAGAGGAATAAAATCTAACTTGAACAAAAAAAGAAAAAAAAACTGAACCTAACAGTTATACAGAGGAAAACACTACCAAGGCACTTGCTCCAGTGGTAAACAATTCTGAAATTGGTCAGAGGTGGGGAATCATCTCCCATACAGCCAGCAGCCCCGCCCGCCCACGCAAGGAGCGTCCTTATTGCAAAGCTGGGGGACCGTGCCCAGGCCTCTGTGAGTAAACGTGAGCTGAGCCCCAGGCCAGCTGCTGCTGAACTGTTCCCACCCTTCCCAGGTGAAACACCTGAATATGTACAAGGGCTTGAAAGCCTAGAGGAAGGGCCGTGGAGCCACACCAGCGACAACACGCAGGCCACCTTGGTGCCTGCAGGTCAGCCAGGATGGTCCTGGCCACGGGCGCTCTTCTGGAAGCTTTCCATTGCCCTGCCTGAGATACCCCTCCTGTCCCGGCCCCCACTCCTTTTTTTCCTTCCTCACCTCAGCCCGGAGAGATATTCCAGTGGAAGTTATGGGTGACACATCCTCTTCTTTACAGGTGGCAGCCTGGCAACTCCTGCAGAAAGTCCAGCAGAGCCCCACTCACACCGGGCCACCCACAAAGCCGTGGACCCTCACACCCTCCCACCAGCACAGCCCTGAGACTGCTGACGGGGCAGAGAATAATGAGTCAGGCACAGCTGCAGGGGCTATTGCTGCCTGGAGTGCTGTTTATATTGACCTCAACCCAGGCACACCTGGGGAGGGCTTGCCGGCAGGGTCAGGCTGCCCAGGTCAGCTAATCCTCAGCCCTCAGGGAATCACATTGCAGAAAATGGACCTCGCTAAGACAGAATATTCGCCAAGGAAAAGAAGCACACAATGCCATTTGCAGCACCGTAGATGAGTCTAGAGGTAATCACGTGACTTGTAGTAAGTCAGAAAGTGAAAGACACATATCATATCATATCACTTATAGGTGTTACCTATAAATTGATACCAGGGCAGATATTTCCACGGAGAAGGGCAATCACAGATTCATTAAACAAACTTATGGTTCACCAAAGGAAAGGTGTGAGGATTGAATTCATTACGATATTGGGGTTAACAGACATATACAAACACAGTAGACGTATATAATCACCAAAGACCTACGGAGTACCAAGAGAAGACTACTCAACATTCTGTCATAACGAACATGGGAAAAGGATCCCAGGAAGAACAGACATATGTATATGTGTAAAAGAACCACCTCTTGCACACCTACAACAAGCTAAACGTTGTACTCAAACTTGCTGTAATAAAAAATAAAAAATTAAATTAAAAACACGAACAAGAATTAGTGAGAAAAACTTGAGGGGCTTTCTCCTGGTACATTCCGTTCTACATTCCAATCTAGAACGCGACTTCCATTGAGGCTCTGCTGCCCTAGTAACCAGATTTGGTAAGGGAGAACTGCTGCCACCTTGTGGCCGTTTCACACAACAGCAGCTTTAATCCCAGCGCTAATGGTCAGTGGATATTCCATATCATTACAGGCCTGTAAATGACACCTGCCCTGAAAACAAATCCTGGGGTCATATATCGAGCAAAAAATTCAAAAGACGTCCATATTTCAAAACGACAGTTTCTAGAGGCATATTTCACGCACATTAGTGTTCTGCTTCTTTTGATTTCTTTCTTTCTTTGTTAAAAAAACGGGAATGGAAAAAGGCAAACCACAGAATGGGCGAAAACTTTCTCAAACGAATCAATGGACAAAGGTTTAATCTCCAATATATATAAACAGCTCATGCAGCTTAATATTAATACAACAAACAACCCAATACAAAAATGGGCAGAAGATCTAAATAGACGTTTCTTCAAAGAAGACACAGAGATGGCCAAGACGCACATGAAAAGCTGCTCAACATCACTAATTATTAGAGAAATGCAAATCAAAACTACAATGAGGTAAGACCTCACACCTGTTAGAATCGGCATCATCAGATAATCTACAAACAACAAATTCTGGGGAGGGTGTGGACAAAAGGAACCCTCTTCCGCTATTGGTGGGAATGTAAATTGATACAGTCACTATGGAGAACAGTATGGAGGTTCCTTTAAAAAACTAAAAAGAGAATTACCATAGGATCCAGCAATCCCACTTCTGGGCATATACCCAGCGAAAACCATAAATCACAAAGACACATTCACCACAATGTTCATTGCAGCACTATTTACAATAGCCGATAATGGAAGCAACCTAAATGCCCACAGACAGACGAATGGATAAAGATGTGGTACATATATAAAATGGAATATTACTCAGCCATAAAAAGGAATGAAACTGGGTCATTTGTAGAGAAGTTGATGGATCTAGAGACTGTCATACAGAGTGAAGTAAGTCAAAAAGAGAAAAACAAATATTGTATATTAATGCCTATATGTGGAACCTAGAAAAATGCTACAGATGAACTGGTTTGCAGGGCAGAAATAGAGACACAGAGGTAGAGAACAAACGTATCGACACAAAGTGTGGGAAGCCATGGGGTGGTGGTGGTGGGATGAGTTGGGAGATTGGGATTGACCTGTATACATGTCTATGCATAAAATAGATAACTAAGAATAACCTACTGTATAAAAAAAAATAAATAAAATTAAATTTCAAAAATTTTAATAATAAAATGTAAAAATAAAAGAGAAAAAAGTTCTTCCATTCACACTGATGTATTTATAAGAATGAATTATTTCCATGCTTATATATATAAATACATAAAAGAGGAATAAAATCTAACTTGAACCAAAAAAGAAAAAAAAAACTGAACCTAACACTTATACAGAGGAAAACACTACCAAGGCACTTGCTCCAGTGGTAAACAATTCTGAAATTGGTCAGAGGTGGGGAATCACCTCCCATACAGCCAGCAGCCCCACCTGCCCACGCAAGGAGCTTCCTTATTGCAAAGCTGGGGGACCGTGCCGAGGCCTCTGTGAGTAAACGTGAGCTGAGCCCCAGGCCAGCTGCTGCTGAACTGTTCCCACCCCTCCCAGGTGAAACACCTGAATATGTACAAGGGCTTGAAAGCCTAGAGGAAGGGCCGTGGAGCCACACCAGCGACAGCACACAGGCCACCTTGGTGCCTGCAGGTCAGCCAGGATGGTCCTGGCCATGGGCGCTCTTCTGGAAGCTTTCCATTGCCCTGCCTGAGATACCCCTCCTGTCCCGGCCCCCACTCCTTTTTTTTCCTTACTCACCTCAGCCCGGAGAGATACTCCAGTGGAAGTTATGGGTGACACATCCTCTTCTTTAGAGGTGGCAGCCTGGCAAATCCTGCAGAAAGTCCAGCAGAGCCCCACTCACACCGGGCCACCCACAAAGCCGTGGACCCTCACACCCTCCCACCAGCACAGCCCCGAGACTGCTGACGGGGCAGAAAATATGGAGTCAGGCACAGCTGCAGGTGCTATTGCTGCCTGGAGTGCTGTTTATATTGACTTCAACCCAGGCACACCTGGGGAGGGCTTGCCGGCAGGGTCAGGCTGCCCAGGTCAGCTAATCCTCAGCCTTCAGGGAATCACATTGCAGAAAATGGACCTCGCTAAGAGAGAATATTCGCCAAGGAAAAAAAGCACACAATGCTATTTGCAGCACCGTGGATGAGTCTAGAGGTAATCACGTGACTTGGAGTAGGTCAGAAAGTGAAAGACACATATTATATCATATCACCTATAGGTGTTACCTATAAATTGATACCAGGGCAGATATTTCCACGGAGAAGGGCAATCACAGATTCATTAAACAAACTTATGGTTCACCAAAGGAAAGGTGTGAGGATTGAATTCATTACGATATTGGGGTTAACAGACATATACAAACACAGTAGACGTATATAATCACCAAAGACCTACGGAGTACCAAGAGAAGACTACTCAACATTCTGTCATAACGAACATGGGAAAAGGATCCCAGGAAGAACAGACATATGTATATGTGTAAAAGAACCTCCTCTTGCACACCTACAACAAGCTAAACGTTGTACTCAAACTTGCTGTAATAAAAAATAAAAAATTAAATTAAAAACACGAACAAGAATTAGTGAGAAAAACTTGAGGGGCTTTCTCCTGGTACATTCCGTTCTACATTCCAATATAGAACGCGACTTCCATTGAGGCTCTGCTGCCCTAGTAACCAGATTTGGTAAGGGAGAACTGCTGCCACCTTGTGGCCGTTTCACACAACAGCAGCTTTAATCCCAGCGCTAATGGTCAGTGGATATTCCAAATCATTACAGGCCTGTAAATGACACCTGCCCTGAAAACGAATCCTGGTGTCATATATCGACCAAAAAATTCAAAAGACGTCCATATTTCAAAACGACAGTTTCAAGAGGCATATTTCACGCACATTAGTGTTCTGCTTCTTTTGATTTCTTTCTTTCTTTGTTAAAAAAACGGGAATGGAAAAAGGCAACCCTCAGAATGGGCGAAAACTTTCTCAAACGAATCAATGGACAAAGGTTTAATCTCCAATATATATAAACAGCACATGCAGCTTAATATTAATATAACAAACAACCCAATACAAAAATGGGCAGAAGATCTAAATAGACGTTTCTTCAAAGAAGACACAGAAATGGCCAAGACGCACATGAAAAGCTGCTCAACATCACTAATTATTAGAGAAATGCAAATCAAAACTACAATGAGGTAAGACCTCACACCTGTTAGAATCGGCATCATCAGATAATCTACAAACAACAAATTCTGGGGAGGGTGTGGACAAAAGGAACCCTCTTCCGCTATTGGTGGGAATGTAAATTGATACAGTCACTATGGAGAACAGTATGGAGGTTCCTTTAAAAAACTAAAAAGAGAATTACCATAGGATCCAGCAATCCCACTTCTGGGCATATACCCAGAGAAAACCATAAATCACAGAGACACATTCACCACAATGTTCATTGCAGCACTATTTACAATAGCCGGTAATGGAAGCAACCTAAATGCCCACAGACAGACGAATGGATAAAGATGTGGTACATATATAAAATGGAATATTACTCAGCCATAAAAAGGAATGAAACTGGGTCATTTGTAGAGAAGTTGATGGATCTAGAGACTGTCATACAGAGTGAAGTAAGTCAGAAAGAGAAAAACAAATATTGTATATTAATGCCTATATGTGGAACCTAGAAAAATGCTACAGATGAACTGGTTTGCAGGGCAGAAATAGAGACACAGAGGTAGAGAACAAACGTATGGACACAAAGTGGGGGAAGCCATGGGGTGGTGGTGGTGGGATGAGTTGGGAGATTGGGATTGACCTGTATACATGTCTATGCATAAAATAGATAACTAAGAATAACCTACTGTATAAAAAAAAATAAATAAAATTAAATTTCAAAAATTTTAAAAATAAAATGTAAAAATAAAACAGAAAAAAAGTTCTTCCATTCACACTGATGTATTTATAAAAATGAAATATTTCCATGCTTATATATATAAATACAAAAAAGAGGAATAAAATCTAACTTGAACCAAAAAAGAAAAAAAAAACTGAACCTAACACTTATACAGAGGAAAACACTACCAAGGCACTTCCTCCAGTGGTAAACAATTCTGAAATTGGTCAGAGGTGGGGAATCATTTCCCATACAGCCAGCAGCCCCACCTGCCCACGCAAGGAGCGTCCTTATTGCAAAGCTCGGTGTCCGTGCCGAGGCCTCTGTGAGTAAACGTGAGCTGAGCCCCAGGCCAGCTGCTGCTGAACTGTTCTCACCCTTCCCAGGTGAAACACCTGAATATGTACAAGGGCTTGAAAGCCTAGAGGAAGGGCCGTGGAGCCACACCAGCGAAAGCACGCAGGCCAACTTGGTGCCTGCAGGTCAGCCAGGATGGTCCTGGCCACGGGCGCTCTTCTGGAAGCTTTCCATTGCCCTGCCTGAGATACCCCTCCTGTCCCGGCCCCCACTCCTTTTTTTCCTTCCTCACCTCAGCCAGGAGAGATATTCCAGTGGAAGTTATGGGTGACACATCCTCTTCTTTACAGGTGGCAGCCTGGCAACTCCTGCAGAAAGTCCAGCAGAGCCCCACTCACACCGGGCCACCCACAAAGCCGTGGACCCTCACACCCTCCCACCAGCACAGCCCTGAGACTGCTGACGGGGCAGAGAATAATGAGTCAGGCACAGCTGCAGGGGCTATTGCTGCCTGGAGTGCTGTTTATATTGACCTCAACCCAGGCACACCTGGGGAGGGCTTGCCGGCAGGGTCAGGCTGCCCAGGTCAGCTAATCCTCAGCCCTCAGGGAATCACATTGCAGAAAATGGACCTCGCTAAGACAGAATATTCGCCAAGGAAAAGAAGCACACAATGCCATTTGCAGCACCGTAGATGAGTCTAGAGGTAATCACGTGACTTGGAGTAAGTCAGAAAGTGAAAGACACATATCATATCATATCACTTATAGGTGTTACCTATAAATTGATACCAGGGCAGATATTTCCACGGAGAAGGGCAATCACAGATTCATTAAACAAACTTATGGTTCACCGAAGGAAAGGTGTGAGGATTGAATTAATTACGATATTGGGGTTAACAGACATATACAAACACAGTAGACATATATAATCACTAAAAACCTACGGAGTACCAAGAGAAGACAACTCAACATTCTGTCATAACGTACATGGGAAAAGGATCCCAGAAAGAACAGACATATGTATATGTGTAAAAGAACCTCCTCTTGCACACCTACAACAAGCTAAACGTTGTACTCAAACTGGCTGTAATAAAAAATAAAAAATTAAATTAAAAACACGAACAAGAATTAGTGAGAAAAACTTGAGGGGCTTTCTCCTGGTACATTCCGTTCTACATTCCAATCTAGAACGCGACTTCCATTGAGGCTCTGCTGCCCTAGTAACCAGATTTGGTAAGGGAGAACTGCTGCCACCTTGTGGCCGTTTCACACAACAGCAGCTTTAATCCCAGCGCTAATGGTCAGTGGATATTCCAAATCATTACAGGCCTGTAAATGACACCTGCCCTGAAAACAAATCCTGGGGTCAAATATCGACCAAAAAATTCAAAAGACGTCCATATTTCAAAACGACAGTTTCAAGAGGCATATTTCACGCACATTAGTGTTCTGATTCTTTTGCTTTCTTTCTTTCTTTGTTAAAAAAACGGGAATGGAAAAAGGTAACCCTCAGAAGGGGCGAAAACGTTCACAAACGAATCAATGGACAAAGGTTTAATCTCCAATATATATATACAGCCCATGCAGCTTAATATTTTTTTTTCTTTTTGCGGTATGCGGGCCTCTCACTGTTGTGGCCTGTCCCGTTGCGGAGCACAGGCTCCGGACGCGCAGGCCCAGAGGCCATGGCTCACGGGCCCAGCCGCTCCGCGGCATATGGGATCCTCCCAGACCGGGGCACGAACCCGTATCCCCTGAATCGGCAGGCGGACTCTCAAACACTGTGCCACCAGGGAGGCCCCAGCTTAATATTAATACAACAAACAACCCAATACAAAAATGGGCAGAAGATCTAAATAGACGTTTCTTCAAAGAAGTCACAGAGATGGCCAAGACGCACATGAAAACCTGCTCAACATCACTAATTATTAGAGAAATGCAAATCAAAACTACAATGAGGTAAGACCTCACACCTGTTAGAATCGGCATCATCAGATAATCTACAAACAAATTCTGGGGAGGGTGTGGACAAAAGGAACCCTCTTCCGCTATTGGTGGGAATGTAAATTGATACAGTCACTATGGAGAACAGTATGGAGGTTCCTTTAAAAAACTAAAAAGAGAATTACCATAGGATCCAGCAATCCCACTTCTGGGCATTTACCCAGAGAAAACCAGAAATCACAGAGACACATTCACCACAATGTTCATTGCAGCACTATTTACAATAGCCAGGTAATGGAAGCAACCTAAATGCCCACAGACAGACGAATGGATAAAGAGGTGGTACATATATAAAATGGAATATTACTCAGCCATAAAAAGGAATGAAACTGAGTCATTTGTAGAGAAGTTGATGGATCTAGAGACTGTCATACAGAGTGAAGTAAGTCAGAAAGAGAAAAACAAATATTGTATATTAATGCCTATATGTGGAACCTAGAAAAATGCTACAGATGAACTGGTTTGCAGGGCAGAAATAGAGACACAGAGGTAGAGAACAAACGTATGGACACAAAGTGGGGGAAGCCATGGGGTGGTGGTGGTGGGATGAGTTGGGAGATTGGGATTGACCTGTATACATGTCTATGCATAAAATAGATAACTAATAATAACCTAGTGCATAAAAAAATAAATAAAATTAAATTTCAAAATTTTTAAAAATAAAATGTCAAAATAAAACAGAAAAAAAGTTCTTCCATTCACACTGATGTATTTATAAGAATGAATTATTTCCATGCTTATATCTATAAATACATAAAAGAGGAATAAAATCTAACTTGAACCCAAAAAGAAAAAAAAAAACTGAACTTAACAGTTATACAGAGGAAAACACTACCAAGGCACTTGCTCCAGTGGTAAACAATTCTGAAATTGGTCAGAGGTGGGGAATCATCTCCCATACAGCCAGCAGCCCCACCCGCCCACGCAAGGAGCGTCCTTATTGCGAAGCTGGGGGACCGTGCCGAGGCATCTGTGAGTAAACGTGAGCTGAGCCCCAGGCCAGCTGCTGCTGAACTGTTCCCACCCTTCGCAGGTGAAACACCTGAATATGTACAAGGGCTTGAAAGCCTAGAGGAAGGGCCGTGGAGCCACACCAGCGAAAGCACGCAGGCCAACTTGGTGCCTGCAGGTCAGCCAGGATGGTCCTGGCCACGGGCGCTCTTCTGGAAGCTTTCCATTGCCCTGCCTGAGATACCCCTCCTGTCCCGGCCCCCACTCCTTTTTTTCCTTCCTCACCTCAGCCCGGAGAGATACTCCAGTGGAAGTTATGGATGACACATCCTCTTCTTTACAGGTGGCAGCCTGGCAACTCCTGCAGAAAGTCCAGCAGAGCCCCACTCACACCGGGCCACCCACAAAGCCATGGACCCTCACACCCTCCCACCAGCACAGCCGCGAGACTGCCGACGGGGCAGAGAATATGGAGTCAGGCACAGCTGCAGGGGCTATTGCTGCCTGGAGTGCTGTTTATATTGACCTCAACCCAGGCACACCTGGGGAGGGCTTGCCGGCAGGGTCAGGCTGCCCAGGTCAGCTAATCCTCAGCCCTCAGGGAATCACATTGCAGAAAATGGACCTCGCTAAGACAGAATATTCGCCAAGGAAAAGAAGCACACAATGCCATTTGCAGCACCGTAGATGAGTCTAGAGGTAATCACGTGACTTGCAGTAAGTCAGAAAGTGAAAGACACATATCATATCATATCACTTATAGGTGTTACCTAAAAATGGATACCAGGGCAGATATTTCCACGGAGAAGGGCAATCACAGATTCATTAAACAAACTTATGTTTCACCAAAGGAAAGGTGTGAGGATTGAATTCATTACGATATTGGGGTTAACAGACATATACAAACACAGTAGACGTATATAATCACCAAAGACCTACGGAGTACCAAGAGAAGACTACTCAACATTCTGTCATAACGTACATGGGAAAAGGATCCCAGGAAGAACAGACATATGTATATGTGTAAAAGAACCACCTCTTGCACACCTACAACAAGCTAAACGTTGTACTCAAACTTGCTGTAATAAAAAATAAAAAATTAAATTAAAAACACGAACAAGAAGTAGTGAGACAAACTTGAGGGGCTTTCTCCTGGCACATTCCGTTCTACATTCCAATCTAGAACGCGACTTCCATTGAGGCTCTGCTGCCCTAGTAACCAAATTTGGTAAGGGAGAACTGCTGCCACCTTGTGGCCGTTTCACACAACAGCAGCTTTAATCCCAGCGCTAATGGTCAGTGGATATTCCAAATCATTACAGGCCTGTAAATGACACCTGCCCTGAAAACAAATCCTGGGATCATATATCGACCAAAAAATTCAAAAGACGTCCATATTTCAAAACGACAGTTTCAAGAGGCATATTTCACGCAAATTAGTGTTCTGATTCTTTTGCTTTCTTTCTTTCTTTGTTAAAAAAACGGGAATGGAAAAAGGTAACCCTCAGAAGGGGCGAAAACGTTCACAAACGAATCAATGGACAAAGGTTTAATCTCCAATATATATATACAGCTCATGCAGCTTAATATTAATACAACAAACAACCCAATACAAAAATGGGCAGAAGATCTAAATAGACGTTTCTTCAAAGAAGACACAGAGATGGCCAAGACGCACATGAAAAGCTGCTCAACATCACTAATTATTAGAGAAATGCAAATCAAAACTACAATGAGGTAAGACCTCACACCTGTTAGAATCGGCATCATCAGATAATCTACAAACAAATTCTGGGGAGGGTGTGGACAAAAGGAACCCTCTTCCGCTATTGGTGGGAATGTAAATTGATACAGTCACTATGGAGAACAGTATGGAGATTCCTTTAAAAAACTAAAAAGAGAATTACCATAGGATCCAGCAATCCCACTTCTGGGCATATACCCAGAGAAAACCATAAATCACAGAGACACATTCACCACAATGTTCATTGCAGCACTATTTACAATAGCCAGGTAATGGAAGCAACCTAAATGCCCACAGACAGACGAATGGATAAAGAGGTGGTACATATATAACATGGAATATTACTCAGCCATAAAAAGGAATGAAACTGAGTCATTTGTAGAGAAGTTGATGGATCTAGAGACTGTCATACAGAGTGAAGTAAGTCAGAAAGAGAAAAACAAATATTGTATATTAATGCCTATATGTGGAACCTAGAAAAATGCTACAGATGAACTGGTTTGCAGGGCAGAAATAGAGACACAGAGGTAGAGAACAAACGTATGGACACAAAGTGGGGGAAGCCATGGGGTGGTGGTGGTGGGATGAGTTGGGAGATTGGGATTGACCTGTATACATGTATATGCATAAAATAGATAACTAATAATAACCTAGTGTATAAAAAAATAAATAAAATTAAATTTCAAAATTTTTAAAAATAAAATGTCAAAATAAAACAGAAAAAAAGTTCTTCCGTTCACACTGATGTATTTATAAGAATGAATTATTTCCATGCTTATATCTATAAATACATAAAAGAGGAATAAAATCTAACTTGAACCAAAAAAGAAAAAAAAAACTGAACCTAACAGTTATACAGAGGAAAACACTACCAAGGCACTTGCTCCAGTGGTAAACAATTCTGAAATTGGTCAGAGGTGGGGAATCATCTCCCATACAGCCAGCAGCCCCGCCCGCCCACGCAAGGAGCGTCCTTATTGCAAAGCTGGGGGACCGTGCCGAGGCATCTGTGAGTAAACGTGAGCTGATCCCCAGGCCAGCTGCTGCTGAACTGTTCCCACCCTTCCCAGGTGAAACACCTGAATATGTACAAGGGCTTGAAAGCCTAGAGGAAGGGCCGTGGAGCCACACCAGCGAAAGCACGCAGGCCAACTTGGTGCCTGCAGGTCAGCCAGGATGGTCCTGGCCACGGGCGCTCTTCTGGAAGCTTTCCATTGCCCTGCCTGAGATAACCCTCCTGTCCCGGCCCCCACTCCTTTTTTTCCTTCCTCACCTCAGCCCAGAGAGATACTCCAGTGGAAGTTATGGGTGACACATCCTCTTCTTTACAGGTGGCAGCCTGGCAACTCCTGCAGAAAGTCCAGCAGAGCCCCACTCACACCGGGCCACCCACAAAGCCGTGGACCCTCACACCCTCCCACCAGCACAGCCCCGAGACTGCTGACGGGGCAGAGAATATGGAGTCAGGCACAGCTGCAGGGGCTATTGCTGCCTGGAGTGCTGTTTATATTGACCTCAACCCAGGCACACCTGGGGAGGGCTTGCCGGCAGGGTCAGGCTGCCCAGGTCAGCTAATCCTCAGCCCTGAGGGAATCACATTGCAGAAAATGGACCACGCTAAGACGGAATATTCGCCAAGGAAAAGAAGCAGACAATGCCATTTGCAGCACCGTAGATGAGTCTAGAGGTAATCACGTGACTTGGAGTAAGTCAGAAAGTGAAAGACACATATCATATCACATCACTTATAGGTGTTACCTATAAATTGATACCAGGGCAGATATTTCCACGGAGAAGGGCAATCACAGATTCATTAAACAAACTTATGGTTCACCAAAGGAAAGGTGTGAGGATTGAATTCATTACGCTATTGGGGTTAACAGACATATACAAACACAGTAGACATATATAATCACCAAAGACCTACGGAGTACCAAGAGAAGACTACTCAACATTCTGTCATAACGTACATGGGAAAAGGATCCCAGGAAGAACAGACATATGTATATGTGTAAAAGAACCACCTCTTGCACACCTACAACAAGCTAAACGTTGTACTCAAACTTGCTGTAATAAAAAATAAAAAATTAAATTAAAAACACGAACAAGAAGTAGTGAGACAAACTTGAGGGGCTTTCTCCTGGCACATTCCGTTCTACATTCCAATCTAGAACGCGACTTCCATTGAGGCTCTGCTGCCCTAGTAACCAGATTTGGTAAGGGAGAACTGCTGCCACCTTGTGGCCGATTCACACAACAGCAGCTTTAATCCCAGCGCTAATGTTCAGTGGATATTCCAAATCATTACAGGCCTGTAAATGACACCTGCCCTGAAAACAAATCCTGGGGTCATATATCGACCAAAAAATTCAAAAGACGTCCATATTTCAAAACGACAGTTTCAAGAGGCATATTTCACACACAATAGTGTTCTGATTCGTTTGCTTTCTTTCTTTCTTTGTTAAAAAACGGGAATGGAAAAAGGTAAGCCTCAGAAGGGGCGAAAATGTTCACAAACGAATCAATGCACAAAGGTTTAATCTCCAATATATATATACAGCTCATGCAGCTTAATATTAATACAACAAACAACCCAATACAAAAATGGGCAGAAGATCTAAATAGACGTTTCTTCAAAGAAGACACAGAGATGGCCAAGACGCACATGAAAAGCTGCTCAACATCACTAATTATTAGAGAAATGCAAATCAAAACTACAATGAGGTAAGACCTCACACCTGTTAGAATCGGCATCATCAGATAATCTACAAACAAATTCTGGGGAGGGTGTGGACAAAAGGAACCCTCTTCCGCTATTGGTGGGAATGTAAATTGATACAGTCACTATGGAGAACAGTATGGAGGTTCCTTTAAAAAACTAAAAAGAGAATTACCATAGGATCCAGCAATCCCACTTCTGGGCATTTACCCAGAGAAAACCATAAATCACAGAGACACATTCACCACAATGTTCATTGCAGCACTATTTACAATAGCCAGGTAATGGAAGCAACCTAAATGCCCACAGACAGACGAATGGATAAAGAGGTGGTACATATATAAAATGGAATATTACTCAGCCATAAAAAGGAATGAAACTGAGTCATTTGTAGAGAAGTTGATGGATCTAGAGACTGTCATACAGAGTGAAGTAAGTCAGAAAGAGAAAAACAAATATTGTATATTAATGCCTATATGTGGAACCTAGAAAAATGCTACAGATGAACTGGTTTGCAGGGCAGAAATAGAGACACAGAGGTAGAGAACAAACGTATGGACACAAAGTGGGGGAAGCCATGGGGTGGTGGTGGTGGGATGAGTTGGGAGATTGGGATTGACCTGTATACATGTCTATGCATAAAATAGATAACTAATAATAACCTAGTGCATAAAAAAATAAATAAAATTAAATTTCAAAATTTTTAAAAATAAAATGTCAAAATAAAACAGAAAAAAAGTTCTTCCATTCACACTGATGTATTTATAAGAATGAATTATTTCCATGCTTATATCTATAAATACATAAAAGAGGAATAAAATCTAACTTGAACCCAAAAAGAAAAAAAAAACTGAACTTAACAGTTATACAGAGGAAAACACTACCAAGGCACTTGCTCCAGTGGTAAACAATTCTGAAATTGGTCAGAGGTGGGGAATCATCTCCCATACAGCCAGCAGCCCCACCCGCCCTCGCAAGGAGCGTTCTTATTGCAAAGCTGGGGGACCGTGCCGAGGCATCTGTGAGTAAACGTGAGCTGAGCCCCAGGCCAGCTGCTGCTGAACTGTTCCCACCCTTCGCAGGTGAAACACCTGAATATGTACAAGGGCTTGAAAGCCTAGAGGAAGGGCCGTGGAGCCACACCAGCGAAAGCACGCAGGCCAACTTGGTGCCTGCAGGTCAGCCAGGATGGTCCTGGCCACGGGCGCTCTTCTGGAAGCTTTCCATTGCCCTGACTGAGATACCCCTCCTGTCCCGGCCCGCACTCCTTTTTTTCCTTCCTCACCTCAGCCCGGAGAGATACTCCAGTGGAAGTTATGGATGACACATCCTCTTCTTTACAGGTGGCAGCCTGGCAACTCCTGCAGAAAGTCCAGCAGAGCCCCACTCACACCGGGCCACCCACAAAGCCGTGGACCCTCACACCCTCCCACCAGCACAGCCCCGAGACTGCCGACGGGGCAGAGAATATGGAGTCAGGCACAGCTGCAGGGGCTATTGCTGCCTGGAGTGCTGTTTATATTGACCTCAACCCAGGCACACCTGGGGAGGGCTTGCCAGCAGGGTCAGGCTGCCCAGGTCAGCTAATCCTCAGCCCTCAGGAAATCACATTGCAGAAAATGGACCTCGCTAAGACAGAATATTCGCCAAGGAAAAGAAGCACACAATGCCATTTGCAGCACCGTAGATGAGTCTAGAGGTAATCACGTGACTTGCAGTAAGTCAGAAAGTGAAAGACACATATCATATCATATCACTTATAGGTGTTACCTATAAATTGATACCAGGGCAGATATTTCCACGGAGAAGGGCAATCACAGATTCATTAAACAAACTTATGGTTCACCAAAGGAAAGGTGTGAGGATTGAATTCATTACGATATTGGGGTTAACAGACATATACAAACACAGTAGACGTATATAATCACCAAAGACCTACGGAGTACGAAGAGAAGACTACTCAACATTCTGTCATAACGTACATGGGAAAAGGATCCCAGGAAGAACAGACATATGTATATGTGTAAAAGAACCACCTCTTGCACACCTACAACAAGCTAAACGTTGTACTCAAACTTGCTGTAATAAAAAATAAAAAATTAAATTAAAAACACGAACAAGAAATAGTGAGAGAAACTTGAGGGGCTTTCTCCTGGCACATTCCGTTCTACATTCCAATCTAGAACGGGACTTCCATTGAGGCTCTGCTGCCCTAGTAACCAGATTTGGTAAGGGAGAACTGCTGCCACCTTGTGGCCGTTTCACACAACAGCAGCTTTAATCCCAGCGCTAATGGTCAGTGGATATTCCAAATCATTACAGGCCTGTAAATGACACCTGCCCTGAAAACAAATCCTGGGGTCATATATCGACCAAAAAATGCAAAAGACGTCCATATTTCAAAACGACAGTTTCAAGAGGCATATTTCACGCACATTAGTGTTCTGCTTCTTTTGCTTTCTTTCTTTCTTTGTTAAAAAAACGGGAATGGAAAAAGGCAACCCTCAGAATGGGCGAAAACTTTCACAAACGAATCAATGGACAAAGGTTTAATCTCCAATATATATAAACAGCTCATGCAGCTTAATATTAATAAAACAAACAACCCAATACAAAAATGGGCAGAAGATCTAAATAGACGTTTCTTCAAAGAAGACACAGAGATGGCCAAGACACACATGAAAAGCTGCTCAACATCACTAATTATTAGAGAAATGCAAATCAAAACTACAATGAGGTAAGACCTCACACCTGTTAGAATCGGCATCATCAGATAATCTACAAACAACAAATTCTGGGGAGGGTGTGGACAAAAGGAACCCTCTTCCGCTATTGGTGGGAATGTAAATGGATACAGTCACTATGGAGAACAGTATGGAGGTTCCTTTAAAAAACTAAAAACAGAATTACAATAGGATCCAGCAATCCCACTTCTGGGCATATACCCAGAGAAAACCATAAATCACAAAGACACATTCACCACAATGTTCATTGCAGCACTATTTACAATAGCCAGGTAATGGAAGCAACCTAAATGCTCACAGACAGACGAATGGATAAAGATGTGGTACATATATAAAATGGAATATTACTCAGCCATAAAAAGGAATGAAACTGGGTCATTTGTAGAGAAGTTGATGGATCTAGAGACTGTCATACAGAGTGAAGTAAGTCAGAAAGAGAAAAACAAATATTGTATATTAAAGCCTATATGTGGAACCTAGAAAAATGCTACAGATGAACTGGTTTGCAGGGCAGAAATAGAGACACAGAGGTAGAGAACAAACGTATGGACACAAAGTGGGGGAAGCCATGGGGTGGTGGTGGTGGGATGTGTTGGGAGATTGGGATTGACCTGTATACATGTCTATGCATAAAATAGATAACTAAAAATAACCTACTGTATAAAAAAAAATAAAATTAAATTTCAAAAATTTTAAAAATAAAATGTAAAAATAAAACAGAAAAAATGTTCTTCCATTCACACTGATGTATTTATAAGAATGAATTATTTCCATGCTTATATCCATAAATACATAAATGAGGAATAAAATCTAACTTGAACCAAAAAAGATAAAAAAAACTGAACCTAACAGTTATACAGAGGCAAACACTACCAAGGCACTTGCTCCAGTGGTAAACAATTCTGAAATTGGTCAGAGGTGGGGAATCATCTCCCATAGAGCCAGCAGCCCCGCCCGCCCACGCAAGGAGCGTCCTTATTGCAAAGCTGGGGGACCGTGCCGAGGCCTCTGTGAGTAAACGTGAGCTGAGCCCCAGGCCAGCTGCTGCTGAACTGTTCCCACCCTTCCCAGGTGAAACACCTGAATATGTACAAGGGCATGAAAGCCTAGAGGAAGGGCCGTGGTGCCACACCAGCGACAGCACGCAGGCCACCTTGGTGCCTGCAGGTCAGCCAGGATGGTCCTGGCCACGGGCGCTCTTCTGGAAGCTTTCCATTGCCCTGCCTGAGATACCCCTCCTGTCCCGGCCCCCACTCCTTTTTTTCCTTCCTCACCTCAGCCCGGAGAGATATTCCAGTGGAAGTTATGGGTGACACATCCTCTTCTTTACAGGTGGCAGCCTGGCAACTCCTGCAGAAAGTCCAGCAGAGTCCCACTCACACCGGGCCACCCACAAAGCCGTGGACCCTCACACCCTCCCACCAGCACAGCCCCGAGACTGCTGACGGGGCAGAGAATATGGAGTCAGGCACAGCTGCAGGGGCTATTGCTGCCTGGAGTGCTGTTTATATTGACCTCAACCCAGGCACACCTGGGGAGGGCTTGCCGGCATGGTCAGGCTGCCCAGGTCAGCTAATTCTCAGCCCTCAGGGAATCACGTTGCAGAAAATGGACCTCGCTAAGACAGAATATTCGCCAAGGAAAAGAAGCACACAATGCCATTTGCAGCACCGTAGATGAGTCTAGAGGTAATCACGTGACTTGGAGTAAGTCAGAAAGTGAAAGACACATATCATATCATATCACTTATAGGTGTTACCTATAAATTGATACCAGGGCAGATATTTCCACGGAGAAGGGCAATCACAGATTCATTAAACAAACTTATGGTTCACCAAAGGAAAGGTGTGAGGATTGAATTCATTACGATATTGGGGTTAACAGACATATACAAACACAGTAGACATATATAATCACCAAAGACCTACGGAGTACCAAGAGAAGACTACTCAACATTCTGTCATAACGAACATGGGAAAAGGATCCCAGGAAGAACAGACATATGTATATGTGTAAAAGAACCACCTCTTGCACACCTACAACAAGCTAAACGTTGTACTCAAACTTGCTGTAATAAAAAATAAAAAATTAAATGAAAAACACGAACAAGAATTAGTGAGAAAAACTTGAGGGGCTTTCTCCTGGTACATTCCGTTCTACATTCCAATCTAGAACGCGACTTCCATTGAGGCTCTGCTGCCCTAGTAACCAGATTTGGTAAGGGAGAACTGCTGCCACCTTGTGGCCGTTTCACACAACAGCAGCTTTAATCCCAGCGCTAATGGTCAGTGGATATTCCAAATCATTACAGGCCTGTAAATGACACCTGCCCTGAAAACAAATCCTGGGGTCATATATCGACCAAAAAATTCAAAAGACGTCCATATTTCAAAACGACAGTTTCAAGAGGCATATTTCACGCACATTAGTGTTCTGCTTCTTTTGCTTTCTTTCTTTCTTTGTTAAAAAAACGGTAATGGAAAAATGCAACCCTCAGAATGGGCGAAAACTTTCACAAACGAATCAATGGACAAAGGTTTAATCTCCAATATATATATACAGCTCACGCAGCTTAATATTAATACAACAAACAACCCAATACAAAAATGGGCAGAAGATCTAAATAGACGTTTCTTCAAAGAAGACACAGAGATGGCCAAGACGCACATGAAAAGCTGCTCAACATCACTAATTATTAGAGAAATGCAAATCAAAACTACAATGAGGTAAGACCTCACACCTGTTAGAATCGGCATCATCAGATAATCTACAAACAACAAATTCTGGGGAGGCTGTGGACAAAAGGAACCCTCTTCCGCTATTGGTGGGAATGTAAATTGATACAGTCACTATGGAGAACAGTATGGAGGTTCCTTTAAAAAACTAAAAAGAGAATTACCATAGGATCCAGCAATCCCACTTCTGGGCATATACCCAGAGAAAACCATAAATCACAGAGACACATTCACCACAATGTTCATTGCAGCACTATTTACAATAGCCAGGTAATGGAAGCAACCTAAATGTCCACAGACAGACGAATGGATAAAGATGTGGTACATATATAAAATGGAATATTACTCAGCCATAAAAAGGAATGAAACTGAGTCATTTGTAGAGAAGTTGATGGATCTAGAGACTGTCATACAGAGTGAAGTAAGTCAGAAAGAGAAAAACAAATATTGTATATTAATGCCTATATGTGGAACCTAGAAAAATGCTACAGATGAACTGGTTTGCAGGGCAGAAATAGAGACACAGAGGTAGAGAACAAACGTATGGACACAAAGTGGGGGAAGCCATGGGGTGGTGGTGGTGGGATGAGTTGGGAGATTGGGATTGACCTGTATACATGTGTATGCATAATATAGATAACTAATAATAACCTAGTGTATAAAAAAATAAATAAAATTAAATTTCAAAATTTTAAAAAATAAAATGTAAAAATAAAACAGAAAAAAATTTCTTCCATTCACACTGATGTATTTATAAGAATGAATTATTTCCATGCTTATATCTATAAATACATAAAAGAGGAATAAAATCTAACTTGAACCAAAAAAGAAAAAAAAAAACTGAACCTAACAGTTATACAGAGGAAAACACTACCAAGGCACTTGCTCCAGTGGTAAACAATTCTGAAATTGGTCAGAGGTGGGGAATCATCTCCCATAGAGCCAGCAGCCCCGCCCGCCCACGCAAGGAGCGTCCTTATTGCAAAGCTGGGGGACCGTGCTGAGGCCTCTGTGAGTAAACGTGAGCTGAGCCCCAGGCCAGCTGCTGCTGAACTGTTCCCACCCTTCCCAGGTGAAACACCTGAATATGTACAAGGGCTTGAAAGCCTAGAGGAAGGGCCATGGAGCCACACCAGTGACAGCACTCAGGCCACCTTGGTGCCTGCAGGTCAGCCAGGATGGTCCTGGCCACGGGCGCTCTTCTGGAAGCTTTCCATTGCCCTGCCTGAGATACCCCTCCTGTCCCGGCCCCCACTCCTTTTTTTCCTTCCTCACCTCAGCCCGGAGAGATATTCCAGTGGAAGTTATGGGTGACACATCCTCTTCTTTACAGGTGGCAGCCTGGCAACTCCTGCAGAAAGTCCAGCAGAGCCCCACTCACACCGGGCCACCCACAAAGCCGTGGACCCTCACACCCTCCCACCAGCACAGCCCCGAGACTGCTGACGGGGCAGAGAATATGGAGTCAGGCACAGCTGCAGGGGCTAATGCTGCCTGGAGTGCTGTTTATATTGACCTCAACCCAGGCACACCTGGGGAGGGCTTGCCGGCAGGGTCAGGCTGCCCAGGTCAGCTAATCCTCAGCCCTCAGGGAATCACATTGCAGAAAATGGACCTCGCTAAGACAGAATATTCGCCAAGGAAAAGAAGCACACAATGCCATTTGCAGCACCGTAGATGAGTCTAGAGGTAATCACGTGACTTGGAGTAAGTCAGAAAGTGAAAGACACATATCATATCATATCACTTATAGGTGTTACCTATAAATTGATACCAGGGCAGATATTTCCACGGAGAAGGGCAATCACAGATTCATTAAACAAACTTATGGTTCACCAAAGGAAAGGTGTGAGGATTGAATTCATTACGATATTGGGGTTAACAGACATATACAAACACAGTAGACATATATAATCACCAAAGACCTACGGAGTACCAAGAGAAGACTACTCAACATTCTGTCATAACGAACATGGGAAAAGGATCCCAGGAAGAACAGACATCTGTATATGTGTAAAAGAACCACCTCTTGCACACCTACAACAAGCTAAACGTTGTACTCAAACTTGCTGTAATAAAAAATAAAAAATTAAATTAAAAACACGAACAAGAATTAGTGAGAAAAACTTGAGGGGCTTTCTCCTGGTACATTCCGTTCTACATTCCAATCTAGAACGCGACTTCCATTGAGGCTCTGCTGCCCTAGTAACCAGATTTGGTAAGGGAGAACTGCTGCCACCTTGTGGCCGTTTCACACAACAGCAGCTTTAATCCCAGCGCTAATGGTCAGTGGATATTCCAAATCATTACAGGCCTGTAAATGACACCTGCCCTGAAAACAAATCCTGGGCTCATATATCGACCAAAAAATGCAAAAGACGTCCATATTTCAAAACGACAGTTTCAAGAGGCATATTTCACGCACATTAGTGTTCTGCTTCTTTTGCTTTCTTTCTTTCTTTGTTAAAAAAACGGGAATGGAAAAAGGCAACCCTCAGAATGGGCGAAAACTTTCACAAACGAATCAATGGACAAAGGTTTAATCTCCAATATATATAAACAGCTCATGCAGCTTAATATTAATAAAACAAACAACCCAATACAAAAATGGGCAGAAGATCTAAATAGACGTTTCTTCAAAGAAGACACAGAGATGGCCAAGACGCACATGAAAAGCTGCTCAACATCACTAATTATTAGAGAAATGCAAATCAAAACTACAATGAGGTAAGACCTCACACCTGTTAGAATCGGCATCATCAGATAATCTACAAACAACAAATTCTGGGGAGGGTGTGGACCAAAGGAACCCTCTTCCGCTATTGGTGGGAATGTAAATTGATACAGTCACTATGGAGAACAGTATGGAGGTTCCTTTAAAAAACTAAAAAGAGAATTACCATAGGATCCAGCAATCCCACTTCTGGGCATATACCCAGAGAAAACCATAAATCACAGAGACACATTCACCACAATGTTCATTGCAGCACTATTTACAATAGCCAGGTAATGGAAGCAACCTAAATGCCCACAGACAGACGAATGGATAAAGATGTGGTACATATATAAAATGGAATATTACTCAGCCATAAAAAGGAATGAAACTGGGTCATTTGTAGAGAAGTTGATGGATCTAGAGACTGTCATACAGAGTGAAGTAAGTCAGAAAGAGAAAAACAAATATTGTATATTAATGCCTATATGTGGAAGCTAGAAAAATGCTACAGATGAACTGGTTTGCAGGGCAGAAATAGAGACACAGAGGTAGAGAACAAACATATGGACACAAAGTGGGGGAAGCCATGGGATGGTGGTGGTGGGATGAGTTGGGAGATTGGGATTGACCTGTATACATGTATATGCATAAAATAGATAACTAATAATAACCTAGTGTATAAAAAAATAAATAAAATTAAATTTCAAAATTTTTAAAAATAAAATGTAAAAATAAAACAGAAAAAAAGTTCTTCCATTCATACTGATGTATTTATAAGAATGAATTATTTCCATGCTTATATCTATAAATACATAAAAGAGGAATAAAATCTAACTTGAACCCAAAAAGAAAAAAAAAAAAACTGAACCTAACAGTTATACAGAGGAAAACACTACCAAGGCACTTGCTCCAGTGGTAAACAATTCTGAAATTGGTCAGAGGTGGGGAATCATCTCCCATAGAGCCAGCATCCCCGCCTGCCCACGCAAGGAGCGTCCTTATTGCAAAGCTGGGGGACCGTGCCGAGGCCTCTGTGAGTAAACGTGAGCTGAGCCCCAGGCCAGCTGCTGCTGAACTGTTCCCACCCTTCCCAGGTGAAACACCTGAATATGTACAAGGGCTTGAAAGCCTAGAGGAAGAGCCATGGAGCCACACAGGTGACAGCACGCAGGCCACCTTGGTGCCTGCATGTCAGCCAGGATGGTCCTGGCCACGGGCGCTCTTCTGGAAGCTTTCCATTGCCCTGCCTGAGATACCCCTCCTGTCTCGACCCCCACTCCTTTTTTTCCTTCCTCACCTCAGCCCGGAGAGATATTCCAGTGGAAGTTATGGGTGACACATCCTCTTCTTTACAGGTGGCAGCCTGGCAACTCCTGCAGAAAGTCCAGCAGAGCCCCACTCACACCGGGCCACCCACAAAGCCGTGGACCCTCACACCCTCCCACCAGCACAGCCCCGAGACTGCTGACGGGGCAGAGAATATGGATTCAGGCACAGCTGAAGGGGCTATTGCTGCCTGGAGTGCTGTTTATATTGACCTCAACCCAGGCACACCTGGGGAGGGCTTGCCGGCAGGGTCAGGCTGCCCAGGTCAGCTAATCCTCAGCCCTCAGGGAATCACATTGCAGAAAATGGACCTCGCTAAGACAGAATATTCGCCAAGGAAAAGAAGCACACAATGCCATTTGCAGCACCGTAGATGAGTCTAGAGGTAATCACGTGACTTGGAGTAAGTCAGAAAGTGAAAGACACATATCATATCATATCACTTATAGGTGTTACCTATAAATTGATACCAGGGCAGATATTTCCACGGAGAAGGGCAATCACAGATTCATTAAACAAACTTATGGTTCACCGAAGGAAAGGTGTGAGGATTGAATTCATTACGATATTGGGGTTAACAGACATATACAAACACAGTAGACATATATAATCACCAAAGACCTACGGAGTACCAAGAGAAGACTACTCAACATTCTGTCATAACGAACATGGGAAAAGGATCCCAGGAAGAACAGACATCTGTATATGTGTAAAAGAACCACCTCTTGCACACCTACAACAAGCTAAACGTTGTACTCAAACTTGCTGTAATAAAAAATAAAAAATTAAATTAAAAACACGAACAAGAATTAGTGAGAAAAACTTGAGGGGCTTTCTCCTGGTACATTCCGTTCTACATTCCAATCTAGAACGCGACTTCCATTGAGGCTCTGCTGCCCTAGTAACCAGATTTGGTAAGGGAGAACTGCTGCCACCTTGTGGCCGTTTCACACAACAGCAGCTTTAATCCCAGCGCTAATGGTCAGTGGATATTCCAAATCATTACAGGCCTGTAAATGACACCTGCCCTGAAAACAAATCCTGGGGTCATATATCGACCAAAAAATGCAAAAGACGTCCATATTTCAAAACGACAGTTTCAAGAGGCATATTTCACGCACATTAGTGTTCTGCTTCTTTTGCTTTCTTTCTTTCTTTGTTAAAAAAACGGGAATGGAAAAAGGCAACCCTCAGAATGGGCGAAAACTTTCACAAACGAATCAATGGACAAAGGTTTAATCTCCAATATATATAAACAGCTCATGCAGCTTAATATTAATAAAACAAACAACCCAATACAAAAATGGGCAGAAGATCTAAATAGACGTTTCTTCAAAGAAGACACAGAGATGGCCAAGACGCACATGAAAAGCTGCTCAACATCACTAATTATTAGAGAAATGCAAATCAAAACTACAATGAGGTAAGACCTCACACCTGTTAGAATCGGCATCATCAGATAATCTACAAACAACAAATTCTGGGGAGGGTGTGGACAAAAGGAACCCTCTTCCGCTATTGGTGGGAATGTAAATTGATACAGTCACTATGGAGAACAGTATGGAGGTTCCTTTAAAAAACTAGAAACAGAATTACAATAGGATCCAGCAATCCCACTTCTGGGCATATACCGAGAGAAAACCATAAATCACAGAGACACATTCACCACAATGTTCATTGCAGCACTATTTACAATAGCCAGGTAATGGAAGCAACCTAAATGCCCACAGACAGACGAATGGATAAAGATGTGGTACATATATAAAATGGAATATTACTCAGCCATAAAAAGGAATGAAACTGGGTCATTTGTAGAGAAGTTGATGGATCTAGAGACTGTCATACAGAGTGAAGTAAGTCAGAAAGAGAAAAACAAATATTGTATATTAATGCCTATATGTGGAACCTAGAAAAATGCTACAGATGAACTGGTTTGCAGGGCAGAAATAGAGACACAGAGGTAGAGAACAAACGTATTGACACAAAGTGGGGGAAGCCCTGGGGTGGTGGTGGTGGGATGAGTTGGGAGATTGGGATTGACCTGTATACATGTCTATGCATAAAATAGATAACTAATATTAACCTAGTGTATAAAAAAATAAAGTTAAATTTCAAAATTTTTAAAAATAAAATGTAAAAATAAAACAGAAAAAATGTTCTTCCATTCACACTGATGTATTTATAAGAATGAATTATTTCCATGCTTATATCTATAAATACATAAAAGAGGAATAAAATCTAACTTGAACCAAAAAAGAAAAAAAAAAAACTGAACCTAACAGTTATACAGAGGAAAACACTACCAAGGCACTTGCTCCAGTGGTAAACAATTCTGAAATTGGTCAGAGGTGGGGAATCATCTCCCATACAGCCAGCAGCCCCACCCGCCCACGCAAAGAGCGTCCTTATTGCAAAGCTGGGGGACCGTGCCGAGTCCTCTGTGAGTAAACGTGAGCTGAGCCCCAGGCCCGCTGCTGCTGAACTGTTCCCACCCTTCCCAGGTGAAACACCTGAATATGTACAAGGGCTTGAAAGCCTAGAGGAAGGGCCGTGGAGCCACACCAGCGAAAGCACGCAGGCCAACTTGGTGCCTGCAGGTCAGCCAGGATGGTCCTGGCCACGGGCGCTCTTCTGGAAGCTTTCCATTGCCCTGCCTGAGATACCCCTCCTGTCCCGGCCCCCACTCCTTTTTTTCCTTACTCACCTCAGTCTGGAGAGACACTCCAGTGGAAGTTATGGGTGACACATCCTCTTCTTTACAGGTGGCAGCCTGGCAACTCCTGCAGAAAGACCAGCAGAGCCCCACTCACACCGGGCCACCCACAAAGCCGTGGACCCTCACACGCTCCCACCAGCACAGCCCCGAGACTGCTGACGGGGCAGAGAATATGGAGTCAGGCACAGCTGCAGGGGCTATTGCTGCCTGGAGTGCTGTTTATATTGACCTCAACCCAGGCACACCTGGGGAAGGGTTGCCGGCATGGTCAGGCTGCCCAGGTCAGCTAATCCTCAGCCCTCAGGGAATCACATTGCAGAAAATGTACCTCGCTAAGACAGAATATTAGCCAAGGAAAAAAAGCACACAATGCCATTTTCAGCACCGTAGATGAGTCTAGAGGTAATCACGTGACTTGGAGTAAGTCAGAAAGTGAAAGACACATATCATATCATATCACTTATAGGTGTTACCTATAAATTGATACCAGGGCAGATATTTCCACGGAGAAGGGCAATCACAGATTCATTAAACAAACTTATGGTTCACCAAAGGAAAGGTGTGAGGATTGAATTCATTATGATATTGGGGTTAACAGACATATACAAACACAGTAGACGTATATAATCACCAAAGACCTACGGAGTACCAAGAGAAGACTACTCAACATTCTGTCATAACCAACATGGGAAAAGGATCGCAGGAAGAACAGACATATGTATATGTGTAAAAGAACCACCTCTTGCACACCTACAACAAGCTAAACGTTGTACTCAAACTTGCTGTAATAAAAAATAAAAAATTAAATTAAAAACACGAAGAAGAATTAGTGAGAAAAACTTGAGGGTCTTTCTCCTGGTACATTCCGTTCTACATTCCAATCTAGAAAGCAACTTCCATTGAGGCTCTGCTGCCCTAGTAACCAGATTTGGTAAGGGAGAACTGCTGCCACCTTGTGGCCGTTTCACACAACAGCAGCTTTAATCCCAGCGCTAATGGTCAGTGGATATTCCAAATCATTACAGGCCTGTAAATGACACCTGCCCTGAAAACAATTCCTGGGGTCATATATCGACCAAAAAATTCAAAAGACGTCCATATTTCAAAATGACAGTTTCAAGAGGCATATTTCATGCACATTAGTGTTCTGCTTCTTTTGATTTCTTTCTTTCTTTGTTAAAAAAACGGGAATGCAAAAAGGCAACCCTCAGAAAGGGCGAAATCTTTCACAAACGAATCAATGGACAAAGGTTTAATCTCCAATATATATAAACAGCTCATGCAGCTTAATATTAATAAAACAAACAACCCAATACAAAAATGGGCAGAAGATCTAAATAGACGTTTCTTCAAAGAAGACACAGAGATGGCCAAGACGCACATGAAAAGCTGCTCAACATCACTAATTATTAGAGAAATGCAAATCAAAACTACAATGAGGTAAGACCTCACACCTGTTAGAATCGGCATCATCAGATAATCTACAAACAACAAATTCTGGGGAGGGTGTGGACCAAAGGAACCCTCTTCCGCTATTGGTGGGAATGTAAATTGATACAGTCACTATGGAGAACAGTATGGAGGTTCCTTTAAAAAACTAGAAACAGAATTACAATAGGATCCAGCAATCCCACTTCTGGGCATATACCCAGAGAAAATCATAAATCACAAAGACACATTCACCACAATGTTCATTGCAGCACTATTTACAATAGCCAGGTAATGGAAGCAACCTAAATGGCCACAGACAGACGAATGGATAAAGATGTGGTACATATATATAATGGAATATTACTCAGCCATAAAAAGGAATGAAACTGGGTCATTTGTAGAGAAGTTGATGGATCTAGAGACTGTCATACAGAGTGAAGTAAGTCAGAAAGAGAAAAACAAATATTGTATATTAATGCCTATATGTGGAACCTAGAAAAATGCTACAGATGAACTGGTTTGCAGGGCAGAAATAGAGACACAGAGGTAGAGAACAAACGTATGGACACAAAGTGGGGGAAGCCATGGGGTGGTGGTGGTGGGATGAGTTGGGAGATTGGGATTGACCTGTATACATGTCTATGCATAAAATAGATAACTAATAATAACCTACTGTATAAAAAAAATAAATAAAATTAAATTTCAAAAATTTTAAAAATAAAATGTAAAAATAAAACAGAAAATATGTTCTTCCATTCACACTGATGTATTTATAAGAATGAATTATTTCCATGCTTATATCCATAAATACATAAAAGAGGAATAAAATCTAACTTGAACCAAAAAAGAAAAAAAAAAACTGAACCTAACAGTTATACAGAGGAAAACACTACCAAGGCACTTGCTCCAGTGGTAAACAATTCTGAAATTGGTCAGAGGTGGGGAATCATGTCCCATAGAGCCAGCAGCCCCGCCCGCCCACGCAAGGAGCGTCCTTATTGCAAAGCTGGGGGACCGTGCCGAGGCCTCTGTGAGTAAACGTGAGCTGAGCCCCAGGCCAGCTGCTGCTGAACTGTTCCCACCCTTCCCAGGTGAAACACCTGAATATGTACAAGGGCTTGAAAGCCTAGAGGAAGGGCCGTGGAGCCACACCAGCGACAGCACGCAGGCCACCTTGGTGCCTGCAGGTCAGCCAGGATGGTCCTGGCCACGGGCGCTCTTCTGGAAGCTTTCCATTGCCCTGCCTGAGATACCCCTCCTGTCCCGGCCCCCACTCCTTTTTTTCCTTCCTCACCTCAGCCCGGAGAGATATTCCAGTGGAAGTTATGGGTGACACATCCTCTTCTTTACAGGTGGCAGCCTGGCAACTCCTGCAGAAAGTCCAGCAGAGCCCCACTCACACCGGGCCACCCACAAAGCCGTGGACCCTCACACCCTCCCACCAGCACAGCCCCGAGACTGCTGACGGGGCAGAGAATATGGAGTCAGGCACAGCTGCAGGGGCTATTGCTGCCTGGAGTGCTGTTTATATTGACCTCAACCCAGGCACACCTGGGGAGGGCTTGCCGGCAGGGTCAGGCTGCCCAGGTCAGCTAATACTCAGCCCTCGGGGAATCACATTGCAGAAAATGGACCTCGCTAAGACAGAATATTCGCCAACGAAAAGAAGCACACAATGCCATTTGCAGCACCGTAGATGAGTCTAGAGGTAATCACGTGACTTGGAGTAAGTCAGAAAGTGAAAGACACATATCATATCATATCACTTATAGGTGTTACCTATAAATTGATACCAGGGCAGATATTTCCACGGAGAAGGGCAATCACAGATTCATTAAACAAACTTATGGTTCACCAAAGGAAAGGTGTGAGGATTGAATTCATTATGATATTGGGGTTAACAGACATATACAAACACAGTAGACGTATATAATCACCAAAGACCTACGGAGTACCAAGAGAAGACTACTCAACATTCTGTCATAACGAACATGGGAAAAGGATCCCAGGAAGAACAGACATATGTATATGTGTAAAAGAACCACCTCTTGCACACCTACAACAAGCTAAACGTTGTACTCAAACTTGCTGTAATAAAAAATAAAAAATTAAATTAAAAACACGAACAAGAATTAGTGAGAAAAACTTGAGGGGCTTTCTCCTGGTACATTCCGTTCTACATTCCAATCTAGAACGCTACTTCCATTGAGGCTCTGCTGCCCTAGTAACCAGATTTGGTAAGGGAGAACTGCTGCCACCTTGTGGCCGTTTCACACAACAGCAGCTTTAATCCCAGCGCTAATGGTCAGTGGATATTCCAAATCATTACAGGCCTGTAAATGACCCCTGCCCTGAAAACCAATCCTGGGGTCATTTATCGACCAAAAAATTCAAAAGACGTCCATATTTCAAAACGACAGTTTCAAGAGGCATATTTCACGCACATTAGTGTTCTGCTTCTTTTGATTTCATTCCTTCTTTGTTAAAAAAACGGGAATGGAAAAAGGCAACCCTCAGAATGGGCGAAAACTTTCACAAACGAATCAATGGAAAAAGGTTAAATCTCCAATATATATGAACAGCTCATGCAGCTTAATATTAATACAACAAACAACCCAATACAAAAATGGGCAGAAGATCTAAATAGACGTTTCTTCAAAGAAGACACACAGATGGCCAAGACGCACATGAAAAGCTGCTCAACATCACTAATTATTAGAGAAATGCAAATCAAAACTACAATGAGGTAAGACCTCACACCTGTTAGAATCGGCATCATCAGATAATCGACAAGCAACAAATTCTGGGGAGGGTGTGGACAAAAGGAACCCTCTTCCGCTCTTGGTGGGAATGTAAATTGATACAGTCACTATGGAGAACAGTATGGAGGTTTCCTTAAAAAACTAAAAAGAGAATTACCATAGGATCCAGCAATCCCACTTCTGGGCATATACCCAGAGAAAACCATAAATCACAAAGACACATTCACCACAATGTTCATTGCAGCACTATTTACAATAGCCAGGTAATGGAAGCAACCTAAATGCCCACAGACAGACGAATGGATAAAGATGTGGTACATATATAAAATGGAATATTACTCAGCCATAAAAAGGAATGAAACTGGGTCATTTGTAGAGAAGTTGATGGATCTAGAGACTGTCATACAGAGTGAAGTAAGTCAGAAAGAGAAAAACAAATATTGTATATTAATGCCTATATGTGGAACCTAGAAAAATGCTACAGATGAACTGGTTTGCAGGGCAGAAATAGAGACACAGAGGTAGAGAACAAACGTATGGACACAAAGTGGGGGAAGCCATGGGGTTGTGGTGGTGGGATGAGTAGGGAGATTGGGATTGACCTGTATACATGTCTATGCATAAAATAGATAACTAATAATAACCTACTGTATAAAAAAAATAAATAAAATTAAATTTCAAAAATTTTAAAAATAAAATGTAAAAATAAAACAGAAAAAATATTCTTCCATTCACACTGATGTATTTATAAGAATGAATTATTTCCATGCTTATATCCATAAATACATAAAAGAGGAATAAAATCTAACTTGAACCAAAAAAGAAAAAAAAAACTGAACCTAACAGTTATACAGAGGAAAACACTACCAAGGCACTTGCTCCAGTGGTAAACAATTCTGAAATTGGTCAGAGGTGGGGAATCATCTCCCATAGAGCCAGCAGCCCCGCCCGCCCACGCAAGGAGCGTCCTTATTGCAAAGCTGGGGGACCGTGCCGAGGCCTCTGTGAGTAAACGTGAGCTGAGCCCCAGGCCAGCTGCTGCTGAACTGTTCCCACCCTTCCCAGGTGAAACACCTGAATATGTACAAGGGCTTGAAAGCCTAGAGGAAGGGC
Source organism: Mesoplodon bidens (assembly GCF_964165515.1). Taxonomy (NCBI): domain Eukaryota; kingdom Metazoa; phylum Chordata; class Mammalia; order Artiodactyla; family Ziphiidae; genus Mesoplodon; species Mesoplodon bidens. The sequence goes on along the minus strand of NW_027671609.1, from coordinate 159,802 downwards.
CGTGGAGCCACACCAGCGACAGCACGCAGGCCACCTTGGTGCCTGCAGGTCAGCCAGGATGGTCCTGGCCACGGGCGCTCTTCTGGAAGCTTTCCATTGCCCTGCCTGAGATACCCCTCCTGTCCCGGCCCCCACTCCTTTTTTTCCTTCCTCACCTCAGCCCGGAGAGATATTCCAGTGGAAGTTATGGGTGACACATCCTCTTCTTTACAGGTGGCAGCCTGGCAACTCCTGCAGAAAGTCCAGCAGAGCCCCACTCACACCGGGCCACCCACAAAGCCGTGGACCCTCACACCCTCCCACCAGCACAGCCCCGAGACTGCTGACGGGGCAGAGAATATGGAGTCAGGCACAGCTGCAGGGGCTATTGCTGCCTGGAGTGCTGTTTATATTGACCTCAACCCAGGCACACCTGGGGAGGGCTTGCCGGCAGGGTCAGGCTGCCCAGGTCAGCTAATCCTCAGCCCTCGGGGAATCACATTGCAGAAAATGGACCTCGCTAAGACAGAATATTCGCCAACGAAAAGAAGCACACAATGCCATTTGCAGCACCGTAGATGAGTCTAGAGGTAATCACGTGACTTGGAGTAAGTCAGAAAGTGAAAGACACATATCATATCATATCACTTATAGGTGTTACCTATAAATTGATACCAGGGCAGATATTTCCACGGAGAAGGGCAATCACAGATTCATTAAACAAACTTATGGTTCACCAAAGGAAAGGTGTGAGGATTGAATTCATTATGATATTGGGGTTAACAGACATATACAAACACAGTAGACGTATATAATCACCAAAGACCTACGGAGTACCAAGAGAAGACTACTCAACATTCTGTCATAACGAACATGGGAAAAGGATCCCAGGAAGAACAGACATATGTATATGTGTAAAAGAACCACCTCTTGCACACCTACAACAAGCTAAACGTTGTACTCAAACTTGCTGTAATAAAAAATAAAAAATTAAATTAAAAACACGAACAAGAATTAGTGAGAAAAACTTGAGGGGCTTTCTCCTGGTACATTCCGTTCTACATTCCAATCTAGAACGCGACTTCCATTGAGGCTCTGCTGCCCTAGTAACCAGATTTGGTAAGGGAGAACTGCTGCCACCTTGTGGCCGTTTCACACAACAGCAGCTTTAATCCCAGCGCTAATGGTCAGTGGATATTCCAAATCATTACAGGCCTGTAAATGACCCCTGCCCTGAAAACCAATCCTGGGGTCATTTATCGACCAAAAAATTCAAAAGACGTCCATATTTCAAAACGACAGTTTCAAGAGGCATATTTCACGCACATTAGTGTTCTGCTTCTTTTGATTTCATTCCTTCTTTGTTAAAAAAACGGGAATGGAAAAAGGCAACCCTCAGAATGGGCGAAAACTTTCACAAACGAATCAATGGACAAAGGTTTAATCTCCAATATATATGAACAGCTCATGCAGCTTAATATTAATACAACAAACAACCCAATACAAAAATGGGCAGAAGATCTAAATAGACGTTTCTTCAAAGAAGACACAGAGATGGCCAAGACGCACATGAAAAGCTGCTCAACATCACTAATTATTAGAGAAATGCAAATCAAAACTACAATGAGGTAAGACCTCACACCTGTTAGAATCGGCATCATCAGATAATCTACAAACAACAAATTCTGGGGAGGGTGTGGACAAAAGGAACCCTCTTCCGCTATTGGTGGGAATGTAAATTGATACAGTCACTATGGAGAACAGTATGGAGGTTCCTTTAAAAAACTAAAAAGAGAATTACCATAGGATCCAGCAATCCCACTTCTGGGCATATACCCAGAGAAAACCATAAATCACAGAGACACATTCACCACAATGTTCATTGCAGCACTATTTACAATAGCCAGGTAATGGAAGCAACCTAAATGCCCACAGACAGACGAATGGATAAAGATGTGGTTCATATATAAAATGGAATATTACTCAGCCATAAAAAGGAATGAAACTGGGTCATTTGTAGAGAAGTTGATGGATCTAGAGACTGTCATACAGAGTGAAGTAAGTCAGAAAGAGAAAAACAAATATTGTATATTAATGCCTATATGTGGAACCTAGAAAAATGCTACAGATGAACTGGTTTGCAGGGCAGAAATAGAGACACAGAGGTAGAGAACAAACGTATGGACACAAAGTGGGGGAAGCCACGGGGTGGTGGTGGTGGGATGAGTTGGGAGATTGGGATTGACCTGTATACATGTCTATGCATAAAATAGATAACTAATAATAACCTACTGTATAAAAAAAATAAATAAAATTAAATTTCAAAAATTTTAAAAATAAAATGTAAAAATAAAACAGAAAAAATGTTCTTCCATTCACACTGATGTATTTATAAGAATGAATTATTTCCATGCTTATATCCATAAATACATAAAAGAGGAATAAAATCTAACTTGAACCAAAAAAGAAAAAATAAAACTGAACCTAACAGTTATACAGAGGAAAACACTACCAAGGCACTTGCTCCAGTGGTAAACAATTCTGAAATTGGTCAGAGGTGGGGAATCATCTCCCATAGAGCCAGCAGCCCCGCCCGCCCACGCAAGGAGCGTCCTTATTGCAAAGCTGGGGGACCGTGCCGAGGCCTCTGTGAGTAAACGTGAGCTGAGCCCCAGGCCAGCTGCTGCTGAACTGTTCCCACCCTTCCCAGGTGAAACACCTGAATATGTACAAGGGCTTGAAAGCCTAGAGGAAGGGCCGTGGAGCCACACCAGCGACAGCACGCAGGCCACCTTGGTGCCTGCAGGTCAGCCAGGATGGTCCTGGCCACGGGCGCTCTTCTGGAAGCTTTCCATTGCCCTGCCTGAGATACCCCTCCTGTCCCGGCCCCCACTCCTTTTTTTCCTTCCTCACCTCAGCCCGGAGAGATATTCCAGTGGAAGTTATGGGTGACACATCCTCTTCTTTACAGGTGGCAGCCTGGCAACTCCTGCAGAAAGTCCAGCAGAGCCCCACACACACCGGGCCACCCACAAAGCCGTGGACCCTCACACCCTCCCACCAGCACAGCCCCGAGACTGCTGACGGGGCAGAGAATATGGAGTCAGGCACAGCTGCAGGGGCTATTGCTGCCTGGAGTGCTGTTTATATTGACCTCAACCCAGGCATACCTGGGGAGGGCTTGCCGGCAGGGTCAGGCTGCCCAGGTCAGCTAATCCTCAGCCCTCGGGGAATCACATTGCAGAAAATGGACCTCGCTAAGACAGAATATTCGCCAACGAAAAGAAGCACACAATGCCATTTGCAGCACCGTAGATGAGTCTAGATGTAATCACGTGACTTCAGTAAGTCAGAAAGTGAAAGACACATATCATATCATATCACTTATAGGTGTTACCTATAAATTGATACCAGGGCAGATATTTCCACGGAGAAGGGCAATCACAGATTCATTAAACAAACTTATGGTTCACCAAAGGAAAGGTGTGAGGATTGAATTCATTATGATATTGGGGTTAACAGACATATACAAACACAGTAGACGTATATAATCACCAAAGACCTACGGAGTACCAAGAGAAGACTACTCAACATTCTGTCATAACGAACATGGGAAAAGGATCCCAGGAAGAACAGACATATGTATATGTGTAAAAGAACCACCTCTTGCACACCTACAACAAGCTAAACGTTGTACTCAAAGTTGCTGTAATAAAAAATAAAAAATTAAATTAAAAACACGAACAAGAATTAGTGAGAAAAACTTGAGGGGCTTTCTCCTGGTACATTCCGTTCTACATTCCAATCTAGAACGCGACTTCCATTGAGGCTCTGCTGCCCTAGTAACCAGATTTGGTAAGGGAGAACTGCTGCCACCTTGTGGCCGTTTCACACAACAGCAGCTTTAATCCCAGCGCTAATGGTCAGTGGATATTCCAAATCATTACAGGCCTGTAAATGACCCCTGCCCTGAAAACCAATCCTGGGGTCATTTATCGACCAAAAAATTTAAAAGACGTCCATATTTCAAAACGACAGTTTCAAGAGGCATATTTCACGCACATTAGTGTTCTGCTTCTTTTGATTTCATTCCTTCTTTGTTAAAAAAACGGGAATGGAAAAAGGCAACCCTCAGAATGGGCGAAAACTTTCACAAACGAATCAATGGACAAAGGTTTTTTTTTTTTTTTTTCTTTTTGCGGTATGCGGGCCTCTCACTGTCGTGGCCTCTCCCGTTGCGGAGCACAGGCTCCGGACGCGCGGGCCCAGTGGCCATGGCTCACGGGCCCAGCCGCTCCGCGGCATATGGGATCCTCCCAGACCGGGGCACGAACCCGTATCCCCTGCATCCGCAGGCGGACTCTCAACCACTGCGCCACCAGGGAGGCCCTGGACAAAGGTTTAATCTCCAATATATATGAACAGCTCATGCAGCTTAATATTAATACAACAAACAACCCAATACAAAAATGGGCAGAAGATCTAAATAGACGTTTCTTCAAAGAAGACACAGAGATGGCCAAGACGCACATGAAAAGCTGCTCAACATCACTAATTATTAGAGAAATGCAAATCAAAACTACAATGAGGTAAGACCTCACACCTGTTAGAATCGGCATCATCAGATAATCTACAAACAACAAATTCTGGGGAGGGTGTGGACAAAAGGAACCCTCTTCCGCTCTTGGTGGGAATGTAAACTGATACAGTCACTATGGAGAACAGTATGGAGGTTCCCTTAAAAAACTAAAAAGAGAATTACCATAGGATCCAGCAATCCCACTTCTGGGCATATACCCAGAGAAAATCATAAATCACAAAGACACATTCACCACAATGTTCATTGCAGCACTATTTACAATAGCCAGGTAATGGAAGCAACCTAAATGGCCACAGACAGACGAATGGATAAAGATGTGGTACATATATAAAATGGAATATTACTCAGCCATAAAAAGGAATGAAACTGGGTCATTTGTAGAGAAGTTGATGGATCTAGAGACTGTCATACAGAGTGAAGTAAGTCAGAAAGAGAAAAACAAATATTGTATATTAATGCCTATATGTGGAACCTAGAAAAATGCTACAGATGAACTGGTTTGCAGGGCAGAAATAGAGACACAGAGGTAGAGAAGAAACGTATGGACACAAAGTGGGGGAAGCCATGGGGTGGTGGTGGTGGGATGAGTTGGGAGATTGGGATTGACCTGTATACATGTCTATGCATAAAATAGATAACTAATAATAACCTACTGTATAAAAAAAATAAATAAAATTAAATTTCAAAGATTTTAAAAATAAAATGTAAAAATAAAACAGAAAATATGTTCTTCCATTCACACTGATGTATTTATAAGAATGAATTATTTCCATGCTTATATCCATAAATACATAAAAGGGGAATAAAATCTAACTTGAACCAAAAAAGCAAAAAAAAAAAACTAAACCTAACAGATATACAGAGGAAAACACTACCAAGGCACTTGCTCCAGTGGTAAACAATTCTGAAATTGGTCAGAGGTGGGGAATCATCTCCCATAGAGCCAGCAGCCCCGCCCGCCCACGCAAGGAGCGTCCTTATTGCAAAGCTGGGGGACCGTGCCGAGGCCTCTGTGAGTAAACGTGAGCTGAGCCCCAGGCCAGCTGCTGCTGAACTGTTCCCACCCTTCCCAGGTGAAACACCTGAATATGTACAAGGGCTTGAAAGCCTAGAGGAAGGGCCGTGGAGCCACACCAGCGACAGCACGCAGGCCACCTTGGTGCCTGCAGGTCAGCCAGGATGGTCCTGGCCACGGGCGCTCTTCTGGAAGCTTTCCATTGCCCTGCCTGAGATACCCCTCCTGTCCCGGGCCCCACTCCTTTTTTTCCTTACTCACCTCAGCCCGGAGAGATATTCCAGTGGAAGTTATGGGTGACACATCCTCTTCTTTACAGGTGGCAGCCTGGCAACTCCTGCAGAAAGTCCAGCAGAGCCCCACTCACACCGGGCCACCCACAAAGCCGTGGACCCTCACACCCTCCCACCAGCACAGCCCCGAGACTGCTGACGGGGCAGAGAATATGGAGTCAGGCACAGCTGCAGGGGCTATTGCTGCCTGGAGTGCTGTTTATATTGACCTCAACCCAGGCACACCTGGGGAGGGCTTGCCGGCAGGGTCAGGCTGCCCAGGTCAGCTAATCCTCAGCCCTCGGGGAATCACATTGCAGAAAATGGACCTCGCTAAGACAGAATATTCGCCAACGAAAAGAAGCACACAATGCCATTTGCAGCACCGTAGATGAGTCTAGAGGTAATCACGTGACTTGGAGTAAGTCAGAAAGTGAAAGACACATATCATATCATATCACTTATAGGTGTTACCTATAAATTGATACCAGGGCAGATATTTCCACGGAGAAGGGCAATCACAGATTCATTAAACAAACTTATGGTTCACCAAAGGAAAGGTGTGAGGATTGAATTCATTATGATATTGGGGTTAACAGACATATACAAACACAGTAGACGTATATAATCACCAAAGACCTACGGAGTACCAAGAGAAGACTACTCAACATTCTGTCATAACGAACATGGGAAAAGGATCCCAGGAAGAACAGACATATGTATATGTGTAAAAGAACCACCTCTTGCACACCTACAACAAGCTAAACGTTGTACTCAAACTTGCTGTAATAAAAAATAAAAAATTAAATTAAAAACACGAACAAGAATTAGTGAGAAAAACTTGAGGGGCTTTCTCCTGGTACATTCCGTTCTACATTCCAATCTAGAACGCGACTTCCATTGAGGCTCTGCTGCCCTAGTAACCAGATTTGGTAAGGGAGAACTGCTGCCACCTTGTGGCCGTTTCACACAACAGCAGCTTTAATCCCAGCACTAATGGTCAGTGGATATTCCAAATCATTACAGGCCTGTAAATGACCCCTGCCCTGAACACCAATCCTGGGGTCATTTATCGACCAAAAAATTCAAAAGACGTCCATATTTCAAAACGACAGTTTCAAGAGGCATATTTCACGCACATTAGTGTTCTGCTTCTTTTGATTTCATTCCTTCTTTGTTAAAAAAACGGGAATGGAAAAAGGCAACCCTCAGAATGGGCGAAAACTTTCACAAACGAATCAATGGACAAAGGTTAAATCTCCAATATATATGAACAGCTCATGCAGCTTAATATTAATACAACAAACAACCCAATACAAAAATGGGCAGAAGATCTAAATAGACGTTTCTTCAAAGAAGACACACAGATGGCCAAGACGCACATGAAAAGCTGCTCAACATCACTAATTATTAGAGAAATGCAAATCAAAACTACAATGAGGTAAGACCTCACACCTGTTAGAATCGGCATCATCAGATAATCTACAAGCAACAAATTCTGGGGAGGGTGTGGACAAAAGGAACCCTCTTCCGCTCTTGGTGGGAATGTAAATTGATACAGTCACTATGGAGAACAGTATGGAGGTTTCCTTAAAAAACTAAAAAGAGAATTACCATAGGATCCCGCAATCCCACTTTTGGGCATATACCCAGAGAAAACCATAAATCACAAAGACACATTCACCACAATGTTCATTGCAGCACTATTTACAATAGCCAGGTAATGGAAGCAACCTAAATGCCCACAGACAGACGAATGGATAAAGATGTGGTACATATATAAAATGGAATATTACTCAGCCATAAAAATGAATGAAACTGGGTCATTTGTAGAGAATTTGATGGATCTAGAGACTGTCATACAGAGTGAAGTAAGTCAGAAAGAGAAAAACAAATATTGTATATTAATGCCTATATGTGGAACCTAGAAATATGGTACAGATGAACTGGTTTGCAGGGCAGAAATAGAGACACAGAGGCAGAGAACAAACGTATGGACACAAAGTGGGGGAAGCCATGGGGTGGTGGTGGTGGGATGAGTTGGGAGATTGGGATTGACCTGTATACATATCTATGCATAAAATAGATAACTAATAATAACCTACTGTATAAAAAAATAAATAAAATTAAATTTCAAAATTTTTAAAAATAAAATTTAAAAATAAAACAAAAAAAAGTTCTTCCATTCACACTGATGAGTTTATAAGAATGAATTATTTCCATGCTTATATCCATAAATACATAAAAGAGGAATAAAATCTAACTTGAACCAAAAAAGAAAAAAAAAACCTGAACCTAACATTTATACAGAGGGAAACACAACCAAGGCACTTGTTCCAGTGGTAAACAATTCTGAAATTGGTCAGAGGTGGGGAATCATCCCCAATACAGCCAGCAGCCCCGCCCGCCCACGCAAGGAGCGTCCTTATTGCAAAGCTGTGGGACCGTGCCGAGGCCTCTGTGAGTAAACATGAGCTGAGCCCCAGGCCAGCTGGTGCTGAACTGTTCCCACCCTTCCCAGGTGAAACACCTGAATATGTACAAGGGCTTGAAAGCCTAGAGGAAGTGCCGTGGAGCCACACCAGCGACAGCACGCAGGTCAACTTGGTGCCTGCAGGTCAGCCAGGATGGTCCTGGCCACGGGCGCTCTTCTGGAAGCTTTCCATTGCCTTGCCTGAGAGAGCCCTCCTGTCCCGGCCCCCACTCCTTTTTTTCCTTCCTCAACTCAGCCCGGAGAGATATTACACTGGAAGTTATGGGTGACACATCTTCTTCTTTACAGGTGGCAGCCTGGCAACTCCTGCAGAAAGTCCAGCAGAGCCCTACTCACACCGGGCCGCCCACAAAGCCCTGGACCCTCACACCCTCCCACCAGCACAGCCCCGAGACTGCTGACGGGGCAGAGAATATGGAGTCAGCACAGCTGCAGGGGCTATTGCTGCCTGGAGTGCTGTTTATATTGACCTCAACCCAGGCACACCTGGGGAGGGCTTGCCGGCAGGGTCAGGCTGCCCATGTCAGCTAATCCTCAGCCCTCAGGGAATCACATTGCAGAAAATGGACCACGCTAAGACAGAATATTCGCCAAGGAAAAAAAGGACACAATGCCATTTGCAGCACCGTAGATGAGTCTAGAGTTAATCACGTGACTTGGAGTAAGTCAGAAAGTGAAAGACACATATCATATCATATCACTTATAGGTGTTACCTATAAATTGATACCAGGGCAGATATTTCCACGGAGAAGGGCAATCACAGATTCATTAAACAAACTTATGGTTCACCAAAGGAAAGGTGTGAGCATTGAATTCATTACGATATTGGGGTTAACAGACATATACAAACACAGTAGACGTATATAATCACCAAAGACCTACGGAGTACCAAGAGAAGATTACTCAACATTCTGTCATAACGTACATGGGAAAAGGATCCCAGTAAGAACAGACATATGTATATGTGTAAAAGAACCACCTCTTGCACACCTACAACAAGCTAAATGTTGTACTCAAACTTTCTGTAATAAAAAATAAAAAATTAAATTAAAAACACGAACAAGAAGTAGTGAGACAAACTTGAGGGGCTTTCTCCTGGCACATTTCGTTCTACATTCCAATCTAGAACGCGACTTCCATTGAGGGTCTGCTGCCCTAGTAACCAGATTTGGTAAGGGAGAACTGCTGCCACCTTGTGGCCGTTTCACACAACAGCAGATTTAATCCCAGCGCTAATGGTCAGTGGATATTCCAAATCATTACAGGCCTGTAAATGACACCTGCCCTGAAAACAAATCCTGTGTCATATATCGACCAAAAAATTCAAAAGACGTCCATATTTCAAAACGACAGTTTCAAGAGGCATATTTCACGCCCATTAGTGTTCTGATTCTTTTGCTTTCTTTCTTTCTTTGTTAAAAAAACGGAAATGGAAAAAGGTAACCCTCAGAAGGGGCGAAAACGTTCACAAACGAATCAATGGACAAAGGTTTAATCTCCAATATATATATACAGCTCATGCAGCTTTATATTAATACAACAAACAACCCAATACAAAAATGGGCAGAAGATCTAAATAGACGTTTCTTCAAAGAAGACACAGAGATGGCCAAGACGCACATGAAAAGCTGCTCAACATCACTAATTATTAGAGAAATGCAAATCAAAACTACAATGAGGTAAGACCTCACACCTGTTAGAATCGGCATCATCAGATAATCCACAAACAACAAATTCTGGGGAGGGTGTGGACAAAAGGAACCCTCTTCCGCTATTGGTGGGAATGTAAATTGATACAGTCACTATGGAGAACAGTATGGAGGTTCCTTTAAAAAACTAAAAAGAGAATTACCATAGGATCCAGCAATCCCACTTCTGGGCATATACCCAGAGAAAACCATAAATCACAGAGACACATTCACCACAATGTTCATTGCAGCACTATTTACAATAGCCAGGTAATGGAAGCAACCTAAATGGCCACAGACAGACGAATGGATAAAGATGTGGTACATATATAAAATGGAATATTACTCAGCCATAAAAAAGAATGAAACTGGGTCATTTGTAGAGAAGCTGATGGATCTAGAGACTGTCATACAGAGTGAAGTAAGTCAGAAAGAGAAAAACAAATATTGTATATTAAGCCTATATGTGGAACCTAGAAAAATGCTACAGATGAACTGGTTTGCAGGGCAGAAATAGAGACACAGAGGTAGAGAACAAACGTATGGACACAAAGTGGGGGAAGCCATGGGGTGGTGGTTGTGGGATGAATTGGGAGATTGGGATTGACCTGTATACATGTCTATGCATAAAATAGATAACTAATAATAACCTAGTGTATAAAAAAATAAATAAAATTAAATTTCAAAATTTTTAAAAATAAAATGTAAAAATAAAACAGAAAAAAAGTTCTTCCATTCACACTGATGTATTTATAAGAATGAATTATTTCCATGCTTATATCCATATATACATAAAAGAGGAATAAATTCTAACTTGTATCAAAAAAGAAAAAAAAAAACTGAACCTAACAGATATACAGAGGAAAACACTACCAAGGCACTTGCTCCAGTGGTAAACAATTCTGAAATTGGTCAGAGGTGGGGAATCATCTCCCATACAGCCAGCAGCCCCACCCGCCCACGCAAGGAGCGTCCTTATTGCAAAGCTGGGGGACCATGCCGAGGCCTCTGTGAGTAAACGTGAGCTGAGCCCCAGGCCAGCTGCTGCTGAACTGTTCCACCCTACCCAGGTGAAACACCTGAATATGTACAAGGGCTTGAAAGCCTAGAGGAAGGGCCGTGGAGCCACACCAGCGACAGCACGGAGGCCACCTTTGTGCCTGCAGGTCAGCCAGGATGGTCCTGGCCACGGGCGCTCTTCTGGAAGCTTTCCATTGCCCTGCCTGAGATACCCCTCCTGTCCCGGCCCCCACTCCTTTTTTCCTTCCTCACCTCAGCCCGGAGAGATACTCCAGTGGAAGTTATGGGTGACACATCCTCTTCTTTACAGGTGGCAGCCTGGCAATTCCTTCAGAAAGTCCAGCAGAGCCCCACTCACACCGGGCCACCCACAAAGCCGTGGACCCTCACACCCTCCCACCAGCACAGCCCCGAGACTGCTGACGGGGCAGAGAATATGGAGTCAGGCACAGCTGCAGGGGCTATTGCTGCCTGGAGTGCTGTTTATATTGACCTCAACCCAGGCACACCTGGGGAGGGCTTGCCGGCAGGGTCAGGCTGCCCAGGTCAGCTAATCCTCAGCCCTCAGGGAATCACATTGCAGAAAATGGACCTCGCTAAGACAGAATATTAGCCAAGGAAAAAAAGCACACAATGCCATTTGCAGCACTGTACATGAGTCTAGAGGTAATCACGTGACTTGGAGTAAGTCAGAAAGTGAAAGACACATATCATATCATATCACTTATAGGTGTTACCTATAAATTGATACCAGGGCAGATATTTCCACGGAGAAGGGCAATCACAGATTCATTAAACAAACTTATGGTTCACCAAAGGAAAGGTGTGAGGATTGAATTCATTATGATATTGGGGTTAACAGACATATACAAACACAGTAGACGTATATAATCACCAAAGACCTACGGAGTACCAAGAGAAGACTACTCAACATTCTGTCATAACGAACATGGGAAAAGGATCCCAGGAAGAACAGACATATGTATATGTGTAAAAGAACCACCTCTTGCACACCTACAACAAGCTAAACGTTGTACTCAAACTTGCTGTAATAAAAAATAAAAAATTAAATTAAACACACGAACAAGAATTAGTGAGAAAAACTTGAGGGGCTTTCTCCTGGAACATTCCGTTCTACATTCCAATCTAGAACGCTACTTCCATTGAGGCTCTGCTGCCCTAGTAACCAGATTTGGTAAGGGAGAACTGCTGCCACCTTGTGGCCGTTTCACACAACAGCAGCTTTAATCCCAGCGCTAATGGTCAGTGGATATTCCAAATCATTACAGGCCTGTAAATGACACCTGCCCTGAAAACAAATCCTGGGGTCATATATCGACCAAAAAATTCAAAAGACGTCCATATTTCAAAACGACAGTTTCAAGAGGCATATTTCACGCACATTAGTGTTCTGCTTCTTTTCATTTCTTTCTTTCTTTGTTAAAAAAACGGGAATGGAAAAAGGCAACCCTCAGAATGGGCGAAAACGTTCACAAACGAATCAATGGACAAAGGTTTAATCTCCAATATATATAAACAGCTCATGCAGCTTAATATTAATAAAACAAACAACTCAATACAAAAATGGGCAGAAGATCTAAATAGACGTTTCTTCAAAGAAGACACAGAGATGGCCAAGACGCACATGAAAAGCTGCTCAACATCACTAATTATTAGAGAAATGCAAATCAAAACTACAATGAGGTAAGACCTCACACCTGTTAGAATCGGCATCATCAGATAATCTACAAACAACAAATTCTGGGGGGGGTGTGGACAAAAGGAACCCTCTTCCGCTATTGGTGGGAATGTAAATTGATACAGTCACTATGGAGAACAGCATGGAGGTTCCTTTAAAAAACTAAAAACAGAATTACCATAGGATCCAGCAATCCCACTTCTGGGCATATACCCAGAGAAATCCATAAATCACAAAGACACATTCACCACAATGTTCATTGCAGCACTATTTACAATAGCCAGGTAATGGAAGCAACCTAAATGCCCACAGACAGACGAATGGATAAAGATGTGGTACATATATAAAACGGAATATTACTCAGCCATAAAAAGGAATGAAACTGGGTCATTTGTAGAGAAGTTGATGGATCTAGAGACTGTCATACAGAGTGAAGTAAGTCAGAAAGAGAAAAACAAATATTGTATATTAATGCCTATATGTGGAACCTAGAAAAATGCTACAGATGAAGTGGTTTGCAGGGCAGAAATAGAGACACAGAGGTAGAGAACAAACCTATGGACACAAAGTGGGGGAAGCCTTGCGGTGGTGGTTGTGGGATGAATTGGGAGATTGGGATTGACCTGTATACATGTCTATGCATAAAATAGATAACTAATAATAACCTAGTGTATAAAAAAATAAATAAAATTAAATTTCAAAATTTTTAAAAATAAAATGTAAAAATAAAACAGAAATAAAGTTCTTCCATTCACACTGATGTATTTATAAAAATGAATTATTTCCATGCTTATATCCATAAATACATAAAAGAGGAATAAAATCTAACTTGAACCAAAAAAGAAAAAAAAAACTGAACCTAACAGTTATACAGAGGAAAACACTACCAAGGCACTTGCTCCAGTGGTAAACAATTCTGAAATTGGTCAGAGGTGGGGAATCATCTCCCATACAGCCAGCAGCCCCACCCGCCCACGCAAGGAGCGTCCTTATTGCAAAGCTGGGGGACCATGCCGAGGCCTCTGTGAGTAAACATGAGCTGAGCCCCAGGCCAGCTGCTGCTGAACTGTTCCACCCTACCCAGGTGAAACACCTGAATATGTACAAGGGCTTGAAAGCCTAGAGGAAGGGCTGTGGAGCCACACCAGCGACAGCACGGAGGCCACCTTTGTGCCTGCAGGTCAGCCAGGATGGTCCTGGCCACGGGCGCTCTTCTGGAAGCTTTCCATTGCCCTGCCTGAGATACCCCTCCTGTCCCGGCCCCCACTCCTTTTTTTCCTTCCTCACCTCAGCCCGGAGAGATACTCCAGTGGAAGTTATGGGTGACACATCCTCTTCTTTACAGGTGGCAGCCTGGCAATTCCTTCAGAAAGTCCAGCAGAGCCCCACTCACACCGGGCCACCCACAAAGCCGTGGACCCTCACACCCTCCCACCAGCACAGCCCCGAGACTGCTGACGGGGCAGAGAATATGGAGTCAGGCACAGCTGCAGGGGCTATTGCTGCCTGGAGTGCTGTTTCTATTGACCTCAACCCAGGCACACCTGGGGAGGGCTTGCCGGCAGGGTCAGGCTGCCCAGGTCAGCTAATCCTCAGCCCTCAGGGAATCACATTGCAGAAAATGTACCTCGCTAAGACAGAATATTCGCCAAGGAAAAGAAGCACACAATGCCTTTTGCAGCACCGTAGATGAGTCTAGAGGTAATCACGTGACTTGGAGTAAGTCAGAAAGTGAAAGACACATATCATATCATATCACTTATAGGTGTTACCTATAAATTGATACCAGGGCAGATATTTCCACGGAGAAGGGCAATCACAGATTCATTAAACAAACTTATGGTTCACCAAAGGAAAGGTGTGAGAATTGAATTCATTACGATTTTGGGGTTAACAGACATATACAAACACAGTAGACGTATATAATCACCAAAGACCTACGGAGTACCAAGAGAAGACTACTCAACATTCTGTCATAACGTACATGGGAAAAGGATCCCAGGAAGAACAGACATATGTATATGTGTAAAAGAATCACCTCTTGCACACCTACAACAAGCTAAACGTTGTACTCAAACTTGCTGTAATAAAAATAAAAAAATTAAATTAAAAACACGAACAAGAAGTAGTGAGACAAACATGAGGGGCTTTCTCCTGGCACATTCCGTTCTACATTCCAATCTAGAACGCGACTTCCATTGAGGCTCTGCTGCCCTATTAACCAGGTTTGGTAAGGGAGAACTGCTGCCACCTTGTGGCCGTTTCACACAACAGCAGCTTTAATCCCAGCGCTAATGGTCAGAGGATATTCCACATCATTACAGGCCTGTAAATGACCCCTGCCCTGAAAACAAATCCTGGGGTCATATATCGACCAAAAAATTCAAAAGACGTCCATATTTCAAAACGACAGTTTCAAGAGGCATATTTCACGCACATTAGTGTTCTGCTTCTTTTGCTTGCTTTCTTTTTTGTTAAAAAAACGGGAATGGAAAAAGGTAACCCTCAGAAGGGGCGAAAACGTTCACAAACGAATCAATGGACAAAGGTTTAATCTCCAATATATATATACAGCTCATGCAGCTTAATATTAATAAAACAAACAACCCAATACAAAAATGGGCAGAAGATCTAAATAGACGTTTCTTCTAAGAAGACACAGAGATGGCCAAGACGCACATAAAAAGCTGCTCAACATCACTAATTATTAGAGAAATGCAAATCAAAACTACAATGAGGTAAGTCCTCACACCTGTTAGAATCGGCATCATTAGATAATCTACAAACAACAAATTCTGGGGAGGGTGTGGACAAAAGGAACCCTCTTCCGCTATTGGTGGGAATGTAAATTGATACAGTCACTATGGAGAACAGTATTGAGGTTCCTTTAAAAAACTAAAAAGAGGGCTTCCCTGGTGTCGCAGTGGTTGAGAGTCCGCCTGCCGATGCAGGGGACACGGGTTCGTGCCCCGGTTTGGGAAGATCCCACATGCCGCGGAGCGGCTGAGTCCGTGCGCCGTGGCCGCTGAGCCTGCGCATCCGGAGCCTGTGCTCCGCAACGGGAGAGGCCACAGCAGTGAGAAGCCCGCGTACCACAAAAAAAAAAAAAAAAAAAAAAACTAAAAAGAGAATTACCATAGGATCCAGCAATCCCACTTCTGGGCATATACCCAGAGAAAACCATAAATCACAAAGACACATTCACCACAATGTTCATTGTAGCAGTATTTACAATAGCCAGGTAATGGAAGCAACCTAAATGGCCACAGACAGACGAATGGATAAAGATGTGGTACATATATAAAATGGAATATTACTCAGCCATAAAAAGGAATGAAACTGGGTCATTTGTAGAGAAGTTGATGGATCTAGAGACTGTCATACAGAGTGAAGTAAGTCAGAAAGAGAAAAACAAATATTGTATATTAATGCCTATATGTGGAACCTAGAAAAATGCTACAGATGAACTGGTTTGCAGGGCAGAAATAGAGACACAGAGGTAGAGAACAAACGTATGGACACAAAGTGGGGGAAGCCATGGGGTGGTGGTTGTGGGATGAATTGGGAGATTGGGATTGACCTGTATACATGTCTATGCATAAAATAGATAACTAATAATAACCTAGTGTATAAAAAAATAAATAAAATTAAATTTCAAAATTTTTAAAAATAAAATGTAAAAATAAAACAGAAAAAAAGTTCTTCCATTCACACTGATGTATTTATAAGAATGAATTATTTCCATGCTTATATCCATAAATACATAAAAGAGGAATAAAATCTAACTTGAACCAAAAAAGAAAAAAAAAAAACTGAACCTAACAGTTATACAGAGGAAAACACTACCAAGGCACTTGCTCCAGTGGTAAACAATTCTGAAATTGGTCAGAGGTGGGGAATCATCTCCCATACAGCCAGCAGCCCCACCCGCCCACGCAAGGAGCGTCCTTATTGCAAAGCTGGGGGACCATGCCGAGGCCTCTGTGAGTAAACGTGAGCTGAGCCCCAGGCCAGTTGCTGCTGAACTGTTCCACCCTACCCAGGTGAAACACCTGAATATGTACAAGGGCTTGAAAGCCTAGAGGAAGGGCCGTGGAGCCACACCAGCGACAGCACGGAGGCCACCTTTGTGCCTGCAGGTCAGCCAGGATGGTCCTGGCCACGGGCGCTCTTCTGGAAGCTTTCCATTGCCCTGCATGAGATACCCCTCCTGTCCCGGCCCCCACTCCTTTTTTTCCTTCCTCACCTCAGCCCGGAGAGATACTCCAGTGGAAGTTATGGGTGACACATCCTCTTCTTTACAGGTGGCAGCCTGGCAATTCCTTCAGAAAGTCCAGCAGAGCCCTACTCACACCGGGCCACCCACAAAGCCGTGGACCCTCACACCCTCCCACCAGCACAGCCCCGAGACTGCTGACGGGGCAGAGAATATGGAGTCAGGCACAGCTGCAGGGGCTATTGCTGCCTGGAGTGCTGTTTATATTGACCTCAACCCAGGCACACCTGGGGAGGGCTTGCCGGCAGGGTCAGGCTGCCCAGGTCAGCTAATCCTCAGCCCTCGGGGAATCACATTGCAGAAAATGGACCTCGCTAAGACGGAATATTCGCCAAGGAAAAGAAGCACACAATGCCATTTGCAGCACCGTAGATGAGTCTAGAAGTAATCACGTGACTTGGAGTAAGTCAGAAAGTGAAAGACACATATCATATCATATCACTTATAGGTGTTACCTATAAATTGATACCAGGGCAGATATTTCCACGGAGAAGGGCAATCAGAGATTCATTAAACAAACTTATGGTTCACCAAAGGAAAGGTGTGCGGATTGAATTCATTACGATATTGGGGTTAACAGACATATACAAACACAGCAGACATATATAATCACCAAAGACCTACGGAGTACCAAGAGAAGACTACTCAACATTCTGTCATAACGTACATGGGAAAAGGATCCCAGGAAGAACAGACATATGTATATGTGTAAAAGAACCACCTCTTGCACACCTACAACAAGCTAAACGTTGTACTCAAACTTGCTGTAATAAAAAATAAAAAATTAAATTAAAAACACGAACAAGAAGTAGTGAGACAAACTTGAGGGGCTTTCTCCTGGCACATTCCGTTCTACATTCCAATCTAGAACGTGACTTTCATTGAGGCTCTGCTGCCCTATTAACCAGATTTGGTAAGGGAGAACTGCTGCCCCCTTGTGGCCGTTTCACACAACAGCAGCTTTAATCCCAGCGCTAATGGTCAGTGGATATTCCAAATCATTACAGGCCTGTAAATGACACCTGCCCTGAAAACAAATCCTGGGGTCATATATCGACCAAAAAATTCAAAAGACGTCCATATTTCAAATCGACAGTCTCAAGAGGCATATTTCACGCACATTAGTGATCTCCTTCTTTTGCTTTCTTTCTTTCTTTGTTAAAAAAATGGGAATGGAAAAAGGTAACCCTCAGAAGGGGCGAAAACGTTCACAAACGAATCAATGGACAAAGGTTTAATCTCCAATATATATATACAGCTCATGCAGCTTAATATTAATACAACAAACAACCCAATACAAAAATGGGCAGAAGATCTAAATAGACGTTTCTTCAAAGAAGACACAGAGATGGCCAAGACGCACATGAAAAGCTGCTCAACATCACTAATTATTAGAGAAATGCAAATCAAAACTACAATGAGGTAAGACCTCACACCTGTTAGAATCGGCATCATCAGATAATCTACAAACAACAAATTCTGGTGAGGGTGTGGACAAAAGGAACCCTCTTCCGCTATTGGTGGGAATGTAAATTGATACAGTCACTATGGAGAACAGTATGGAGGTTCCTTTAAAAAACTAAACAGAGAATTAACATAGGATCCAGCAATCCCACTTCTGGGCATATACCCAGAGAAAACCATAAATCACAGAGACACATTCACCACAATGTTCATTGCATCACTATGTACAATAGCCAGGTAATGGAAGCAACCTAAATGCCCACAGACAGACGAATGGATAAAGAGGTGGTACATATATAAAATGGAATATTACTCAGCCATAAAAAGGAATGAAACTGAGTCATTTGTAGAGAAGTTGATGGATCTAGAGACTGTCATACAGAGTGAAGTAAGTCAGAAAGAGAAAAACAAATATTGTATATTAATGCCTATATGTGAACCTAGAAAAATGCTACAGATGAACTGGTTTGCAGGGCAGAAATAGAGACACAGAGGTAGAGAACAAGCGTATCGACACAAAGTGGGGGAAGCCATGGGGTGGTGGTGGTGGGATGAGTTGGGAGATTGGGATTGACCTGTATACATGTCTATGCATAAAATAGATAACTAATAATAACCTAGTGTATAAAAAAATAAATAAAATTATATTTCAAAATTTTAAAAATAAAATGTAAAAATAAAACAGAAAAAAAGTTCTTCCGGGCCTCCCTGGTGGCGCAGTGGTTGAGAGTCCGCCTGCCGATGCAGGGGATACGGGTTCGTGCCCCGGTCTGGGAGGATCCCATATGCCGCGGAGCGGCTGGGCCCGTGAGCCATGGCCTCTGGGCCTGCGCGTCCGGAGCCTGTGCTCCGCAACGGGAGAGGCCACAACAGTGAGAGGCCCGCATACCGCAAAAAGAAAAAAAAAAAAAAGTTCTTCCATTCACACTGATGTATTTATAAGAATGAATTATTTCCATGCTTATATCCATAAATACATAAAAGAGGAATAAAATCTAACTTGAACCAAAAAAGAAAAAAAAAAAACTGAACCTAACAGTTATACAGAGGAAAACACTACCAAGGCACTTGCTCCAGTGGTAAACCATTCTGAAATTGGTCAGAGTTGGGGAATCATCTCCCATACAGCCAGCAGCCCCACCCGCCCACGCAAGGAGCGTCCTTATTGCAAAGCTGGGGGACCGTGCCGAGGCCTCTGTGAGTAAACGTGAGCTGAGCCCCAGGCCAGCTGCTGCTGAACTGTTCCCACCCTTCCCAGGTGAAACACCTGAATATGTACAAGGGCTTGAAAGAAGAGAAGAAGGGCCGTGGAGCCACACCAGCGACAGCACGCAGGCCAACTTGGTGCCTGCAGGTCAGCCAGGATGGTCCTGGCCACGGGCGCTCTTCTGGAAGCTTTCAATTGCCCTGCCTTGGATACCCCTCCTGTCCCGGCCCCCACTCCATTTTTTCCTTCCTCACCTCAGCCCGGAGAGATATTCCAGTGGAAGTTATGGGTGACACATCCTCTTCTTTACAGGTGGCAGCCTGGCAACTCCTGCAGAAAGTCCAGCAGAGCCCCACTCACATCGGGCCACCCACAAAGCCGGGGACCTTCAAACCCTCCCACCAGCACAGCCCCGAGACTGCTGACTGGGCAGAGAATATGGAGTCAGGCACAGCTGCAGGGGCTATTGCTGCCTGGAGTGCTGTTTATATTGACCTCAACCCAGGCACACCTGTGGAGGGCTTGCCGGCAGGGTCAGGCTGCCCAGGTCAGCTAATCCTCAGCCCTCAGGGAATCACATTGCAGAAAATGGACCTCGCTAAGACAGAATATTAGCCAAGGAAAAAAAGGACACAGTGCCATTTGCAGCACCGTAGATGAGTCTAGAGTTAATCACGTGACTTGGAGTAAGTCAGAAAGTGAAAGACACATATCATATCATATCACTTATAGGTGTTACCTATAAATTGATACCAGGGCAGATATTTCCACGGAGAAGTGCAATCACAGATTCATTAAACAAACTTATGGTTCACCAAAGGAAAGGTGTGAGGATTGAATTCATTACGATATTGGGGTTAACAGACATATACAAACACAGTAGACGTATATAATCACCAAAGACCTACGGAGTACCAAGAGAAGACTACTCAACATTCTGTCATAACGAACATGGGAAAAGGATCCCAGGAAGAACAGACATATGTATATGTGTAAAAGAACCACCTCTTGCACACCTACAACAAGCTAAACGTTGTACTCAAACTTGCTGTAATAAAAAATAAAAAATTAAATTAAAAACACGAACAAGAAGTAGTGAGACAAACTTGAGGGGCTTTCTCCTGGCACATTCCATTCTAAATTCCAATCTAGAACGCGACTTCCATTGAGGCTCTGCTGCCCTAGTAACCAGATTTGGTAAGGGAGAACTGCTGCCACCTTGTGGCCGTTTCACACAACAGCAGCTTTAATCCCAGCGCTAATGGTCAGTGGATATTCCAAATCATTACAGGCCTGTAAATGACACCTGCCCTGAAAACAAATCCTGGGGTCATATATCGACCAAAAAATTCAAAAGACGTCCATATTGCAAAACGACAGTTTCAAGAGGCATATTTCACGCACATTAGTGTTCTGATTCTTTTGCTTTCTTTCTTTCTTTGTTAAAAAAACGGGAATGGAAAAAGGCAACCCTCAGAATGGGCGAAAACGTTCACAAACGAATCAATGGACAAAGGTTTAATCTCCAATATATATAAACAGCTCATGCAGCTTAATATTAATAAAACAAACAACTCAATACAAAAATGGGCAGAAGATCTAAATAGACGTTTCTTCAAAGAAGACACAGAGATGGCCAAGACGCACATGAAAAGCTGCTCAACATCACTAATTATTAGAGAAATGCAAATCAAAACTACAATGAGGTAAGACCTCACACCTGTTAGAATCGGCATCATCAGATAATCTACAAACAACAAATTCTGGGGAGGGTGTGGACAAAAGGAACCCTCTTCCGCTATTGGTGGGAATGTAAATTGATACAGTCACTATGGAGAACAGTATGGAGGTTCCTTTAAAAAACTAAAAAGAGAATTACCATAGGATCCAGCAATCCCACTTCTGGGCATATACCCAGAGAAATCCATAAATCACAAAGACACATTCACCACAATGTTCATTGCAGCACTATTTACAATAGCCAGGTAATGGAAGCAACCTAAATGCCCACAGACAGACGAATGGATAAAGATGTGGTACATATATAAAACGGAATATTACTCAGCCATAAAAAGGAATGAAACTGGGTCATTTGTAGAGAAGTTGATGGATCTAGAGACTGTCATACAGAGTGAAGTAAGTCAGAAAGAGAAAAACAAATATTGTATATTAATGCCTATATGTGGAACCTAGAAAAATGCTACAGATGAAGTGGTTTGCAGGGCAGAAATAGAGACACAGAGGTAGAGAACAAACGTATGGAAACAAAGTGGGGGAAGCCATGGGGTGGTGGTTGTGGGATGAATTGGGAGATTGGGATTGACCTGTATACATGTCTATGCATAAAATAGATAACTAATAATAACCTAGTGTATAAAAAAATAAATAAAATTAAATTTCAAAATTTTTAAAAATAAAATGTAAAAATAAAACAGAAAAAAAGTTCTTCCATTCACACTGATGTATTTATAAGAATGAATTATTTCCATGCTTATATCCATAAATACATAAAAGAGGAATAAAATCTAACTTGAACCAAAAAAGAAAAAAAAACTGAACCTAACAGTTATACAGAGGAAAACACTACCAAGGCACTTGCTCCAGTGGTAAACAATTCTGAAATTGGTCAGAGGTGGGGAATCATCTCCCATACAGCCAGCAGCCCCACCCGCCCACGCAAGGAGCGTCTTTATTGCAAAGCTGGGGGACCATGCCGAGGCCTCTGTGAGTAAACATGAGCTGAGCCCCAGGCCAGCTGCTGCTGAACTGTTCCACCCTACCCAGGTGACACACCTGAATATGTACAAGGGCTTGAAAGCCTAGAGGAAGGGCTGTGGAGCCACACCAGCGACAGCACGGAGGCCACCTTTGTGCCTGCAGGTCAGCCAGGATGGTCCTGGCCACGGGCGCTCTTCTGGAAGCTTTCCATTGCCCTGCCTGAGATACCACTCCTTTCCCGGCCCCCACTCCTTTTTTTCCTTCCTCACCTCAGCCCGGAGAGATACTCCAGTGGAAGTTATGGGTGACACATCCTCTTCTTTACAGGTGGCAGCCTGGCAATTCCTTCAGAAAGTCCAGCAGAGCCCCACTCACACCGGGCCACCCACAAAGCCGTGGACACCCACACCCTCCCACCAGCACAGCCCCGAGACTGCTGACGGGGCAGAGAATATGGAGTCAGGCACAGCTGCAGGGGCTATTGCTGCCTGGAGTGCTGTTTATATTGACCTCAACCCAGGCACACCTGGGGAGGGCTTGCCGGCAGGGTCAGGCTGCCCAGGTCAGCTAATCCTCAGCCCTCAGGGAATCACATTGCAGAAAATGGACCTCACTAAGACAGAATATTAGCCAAGGAAAAAAAGGACACAGTGCCATTTGCAGCACCGTAGATGAGTCTAGAGGTAATCACGTGACTTGGAGTAAGTCAGAAAGTGAAAGACACATATCATATCATATCACTTATAGGTGTTACCTATAAATTGATACCAGGGCAGATATTTCCACGGAGAAGTGCAATCACAGATTCATTAAACAAACTTATGGTTCACCAAAGGAAAGGTGTGAGGATTGAATTCATTACGATATTGGGGTTAACAGACATATACAAACACAGTAGACGTATATAATCACCAAAGACCTACGGAGTACCAAGAGAAGACTACTCAACATTCTGTCATAACGAACATGGGAAAAGGATCCCAGGAAGAACAGACATATGTATATGTGTAAAAGAACCACCTCTTGCACACCTACAACAAGCTAAACGTTGTACTCAAACTTGCTGTAATAAAAAATAAAAAATTAAATTAAAAACACGAACAAGAAGTAGTGAGACAAACTTGAGGGGCTTTCTCCTGGCACATTCCGTTCTAAATTCCAATCTAGAACGCGACTTCCATTGAGGCTCTGCTGCCCTAGTAACCAGATTTGGTAAGGGAGAACTGCTGCCACCTTGTGGCCGTTTCACACAACAGCAGCTTTAATCCCAGCGCTAATGGTCAGTGGATATTCCAAATCATTACAGGCCTGTAAATGACACCTGCCGTGAAAACAAATCCTGGGGTCATATATCGACCAAAAAATTCAAAAGACGTCCATATTGCAAAACGACAGTTTCAAGAGGCATATTTCACGCACATTAGTGTTCTGATTCTTTTGCTTTCTTTCTTTCTTTGTTAAAAAAACGGGAATGGAAAAAGGCAACCCTCAGAATGGGCGAAAACGTTCACAAACGAATCAATGGACAAAGGTTTAATCTCCAATATATATAAACAGCTCATGCAGCTTAATATTAATAAAACAAACAACTCAATACAAAAATGGGCAGAAGATCTAAATAGACGTTTCTTCAAAGAAGACACAGAGATGGCCAAGACGCACATGAAAAGCTGCTCAACATCACTAATTATTAGAGAAATGCAAATCAAAACTACAATGAGGTAAGACCTCACACCTGTTAGAATCGGCATCATCAGATAATCTACAAACAACAAATTCTGGGGAGGGTGTGGACAAAAGGAACCCTCTTCCGCTATTGGTGGGAATGTAAATTGATACAGTCACTATGGAGAACAGTATGGAGGTTCCTTTAAAAAACTAAAAAGAGAATTACCATAGGATCCAGCAATCCCACTTCTGGGCATATACCCAGAGAAATCCATAAATCACAAAGACACATTCACCACAATGTTCATTGCAGCACTATTTACAATAGCCACGTAATGGAAGCAACCTAAATGCCCACAGACAGACGAATGGATAAAGAGGTGGTACATATATAAAACGGAATATTACTCAGCCATAAAAAGGAATGAAACTGGGTAATTTGTAGAGAAGTTGATGGATCTAGAGACTGTCATACAGAGTGAAGTAAGTCAGAAAGAGAAAAACAAATATTGTATATTAATGCCTATATGTGGAACCTAGAAAAATGCTACAGATGAAGTGGTTTGCAGGGCAGAAATAGAGACACAGAGGTAGAGAACAAACGTATGGACACAAAGTGGGGGAAGCCATGGGGTGGTGGTGGTGGGATGAATTGGGAGATTGGGATTGACCTGTATACATGTCTAGGCATAAAATAGATAACTAATAATAACCTAGAGTATAAAAAAATAAATAAAATTAAATTTCAAAATTTTTAAAAATAAAATGTAAAAATAAAACAGAAAAAAAGTTCTTCCATTCACACTGATGTAATTATAAGAATGAATTATTTCCATGCTTATATCCATAAATACATAAAAGAGGAATAAAATCTAACTTGAACCAAAAAAGAAAAAAAAAACTGAACCTAACAGTTATACAGAGGAAAACACTACCAAGGCACTTGCTCCAGTGGTAAACAATTCTGAAATTGGTCAGAGGTGGGGAATCATCTCCCATACAGCCAGCAGCCCCACCCGCCCACGCAAGGAGCGTCCTTATTGCAAAGCTGGGGGACCATGCCGAGGCCTCTGTGAGTAAACATGAGCTGAGCCCCAGGCCAGCTGCTGCTGAACTGTTCCACCCTACCCAGGTGAAACACCTGAATATGTACAAGGGCTTGAAAGCCTAGAGGAAGGGCTGTGGAGCCACACCAGCGACAGCACGGAGGCCACCTTTGTGCCTGCAGGTCAGCCAGGATGGTCCTGGCCACGGGCGCTCTTCTGGAAGCTTTCCATTGCCCTGCCTGAGATACCCCTCCTGTCCCGGCCCCCACTCCTTTTTTTCCTTACTCACCTCAGCCCGGAGAGACACTCCAGTGGAAGTTATGGGTGACACAACCTCTTCTTTACAGGTGGCAGCCTGGCAACTCCTGCAGAAATCCAGCAGAGCCCCACTCACACCGGGCCACCCACAAAGCCGTGGACCCTCACACCCTCCCACCAGCACAGCCCTGAGACTGCTGACGGGGCAGAGAATATGGAGTCAGGCACAGCTGCAGGGGCTATTGCTGCCTGGAGTGCTGTTTCTATTGACCTCAACCCAGGCACACCTGGGGAGGGCTTGCCGGCAGGGTCAGGCTGCCCAGGTCAGCTAATCCTCAGCCCTCAGGGAATCACATTGCAGAAAATGGACCTCGCTAAGACAGAATATTAGCCAAGGAAAAAAAGCACACAATGCCATTTGCAGCACCGTAGATGAGTCTAGAGGTAATCACGTGACTTGGAGTAAGTCAGAAAGTGAAAGACACATATCATATCATATCACTTATAGGTGTTACCTATAAATTGATACCAGGGCAGATATTTCCACGGAGAAGGGCAATCAAAGATTCATTAAACAAACTTATGGTTCACCAAAGGAAAGGTGTGAGGATTGAATTCATTACGATATTGGGGTTAACAGACATATACAAACACAGTAGACGTATATAATCACCAAAGACCTACGGAGTACCAAGAGAAGACTACTCAACATTCTGTCATAACGTACATGGGAAAAGGATCCCAGGAAGAACAGACATATGTATATGTGTAAAAGAACCACCTCTTGCACACCTACAACAAGCTAAACGTTGTACTCAAACTTGCTGTAATAAAAAATAAAAAATTAAATTAAAAACACGAACAAGAAGTAGTGAGACAAACTTGAGGGTCTTTCTCCTGGCACATTCCGTTTTACATTCCAATCTAGAACGCGACTTCCATTGAGGCTCTGCTGCCCTAGTAACCAGATTTGGTAAGGGAGAACTGCTGCCACCTTGTGGCCGTTTCACACAACAGCAGCTTTAATCCCAGCGCTAATGGTCAGTGGATATTCCAAATTATTACAGGCCTGAAAATGACACCTGCCCTGAAAACAAATCCTGGGGTCATATATCGACCAAAAAATTCAAAAGACGTCCATATTTCAAAACGACAGTTTCAAGAGGTATATTTCACGCACATTAGTGTTCTGATTCTTTTGCTTTCTTTCTTTCTTTGTTAAAAAAACGGGAATGGAAAAAGGTAACCCTCAGAAGTGGCGAAAACGTTCACAAACGAATCAATGGACAAAGGTTTAATCTCCAATATATATATACAGCTCATGCAGCTTAATATTAATACAACAAACAACCCAATACAAAAATGGGCAGAAGATCTAAATAGACGTTTCTGCAAAGAAGATACAGAGATGGCCAAGACGCACATGAAAAGCTGCTCAACATCAGTAATTATTAGAGAAATGCAAATCAAAACTACAATGAGGTAAGACCTCACACCTGTTAGAATCGGCATCATCAGATAATCTACAAACAACAAATTCTGGGGAGGGTGTGGACAAAAGGAACCCTCTTCCGCTATTGGTGGGAATGTAAATTGATACAGTCACTATGGAGAACAGTATGGAGGTTCCTTTAAAAACTAAAAAGAGAATTACCATAGGATCCAGCAATCCCACTTCTGGGCATATACCCAGAGAAAACCATAAATCACAGAGACACATTCACCACAATGTTCATTGCAGCACTATTTACAATAGCCAGGTAATGGAAGCAACCTAAATGCCCACAGACAGACGAATGGATAAAGATATGGTACCTATATAAAATGGAATATTACTCAGCCATAAAAAGGAATGAAACTGAGTCATTTGTAGAGAAGTTGATGGATCTAGAGACTGTCATACAGAGTGAAGTAAGTCAGAAATAGAAAAACAAATATTGTATATTAATGCCTATATGTGGAACCTAGAAAAATGCTACAGATGAAGTGGTTTGCAGGGCAGAAATAGAGACACAGAGGTAGAGAACAAACGTATCGACACAAAGTGGGGGAAGCCATGGGGTGGTGGTGGTGGGATGAGTTGGGAGATTGGGATTGACCTGTATACATGTATATGCATAAAATAGATAACTAATAATAACCTAGTGTATAAAAAAATAAATAAAATTAAATTTCAAAATTTTTAAAAATAAAATGTAAAAATAAAACAGAAAAAAAGTTCTTCCATTCACACTGATGTATTTATAAGAATGAATTATTTCCATGCTTATATCTATAAATACATAAAAGAGGAATAAAATCTAACTTGAACCAAAAAAGAAAAAAAAAAGAAACTGACAATAACAGTTATACAGAGGAAAACACTACCAAGGCACTTGCTCCAGTGGTAAACAATTCTGAAATTGGTCAGAGGTGGGGAATCATCTCCCATACAACCAGCAGCCCCGCCCGCCCACGCAAGGAGCTTCCTTATTGCAAAGCTGGGGGACCGTGCCGAGGCCTCTGTGAGTAAACGTGAGCTGAGCCCCAGGCCAGCTGCTGCTGAACTGTTCCCACCCTTCCCAGGTGAAACACCTGAATATGTACAAGGGCTTGAAAGCCTAGAGGAAGGGCCGTGGATCCACACCAGCGAAAGCACGCAGGCCAACTTGGTGCCTGCAGGTCAGCCAGGATGGTCCTGGCCACGGGCGCACTTCTGGAAGCTTCCCATTGCCCTGCCTGAGATACCCCTCCTGTCCCGGCCCCCACTCCTTTTTTTCCTTACTCACCTCAGCCCGGAGAGATACTCCAGTGGAAGTTATGGGTGACACAACCTCTTCTTTACAGGTGGCAGCCTGGCAACTCCTGCAGAAATCCAGCAGAGCCCCACTCACACCGGGCCACCCACAAAGCCGTGGACCCTCACACCCTCCCACCAGCACAGCCCCGAGACTGCTGACGGGGCAGAGAATATGGAGTCAGGCACAGCTGCAGGGGCTATTGCTGCCTGGAGTGCTCTTTATATTGACCTCAACCCAGGCACACCTGGGGAGGGCTTGCCGGCAGGGTCAGGCTGCCCAGGTCAGCTAATCCTCAGCCCTCAGGGAATCACATTGCAGAAAATGGACCTCGCTAAGACAGAATATTAGCCAAGGAAAAAAAGCACACAATGCCATTTGCAGCACCGTAGATGAGTCTAGAGGTAATCACGTGACTTGGAGTAAGTCAGAAAGTGAAAGACACATATCATATCATATCACTTATAGGTGTTACCTATAAATTGATACCAGGGCAGATATTTCCACGGAGAAGGGCAATCAAAGATTCATTAAACAAACTTATGGTTCACCAAAGGAAAGGTGTGAGGATTGAATTCATTACGATATTGGGGTTAACAGACATATACAAACACAGTAGACGTATATAATCACCAAAGACCTACGGAGTACCAAGAGAAGACTACTCAACATTCTGTCATAACGTACATGGGAAAAGGATCCCAGGAAGAACAGACATATGTATATGTGTAAAAGAAACACCTCTTGCACACCTACAACAAGCTAAACGTTGTACTCAAACTTGCTGTAATAAAAAATAAAAAATTAAATTAAAAACACGAACAAGAAGTAGTGAGACAAACTTGTAGGGCTTTCTCCTGGCACATTCCGTTTTACATTCCAATCTAGAACGCGACTTCCATTGAGGCTCTGCTGCCCTAGTAAACAAATTTGGTAAGGGAGAACTGCTGCCACCTTGTGGCCGTTTCACACAACAGCAGCTTTAATCCCAGCGCTAATGGTCAGTGGATATTCCAAATCATTACAGGCCTGAAAATGACACCTGCCCTGAAAACAAATCCTGGGGTCATATATCGACCAAAAATTTCATAAGACGTCCATATTTCAAAACGACAGTTTCAAGAGGCATATTTCACGCACATTAGTGTTCTGCTTCTTTTGATTTCTTTCTTTCTTTGTTAAAAAAACGGGAATGGAAAAAGGTAACCCTCAGAATGGGCGAAAACGTTCACAAACGAATCAATGGACAAAGGTTTAATCTCCAATATATATATACAGCTCATGCAGCTTAATATTAATACAACAAACAACCCAATACAAAAATTGGCAGAAGATCTAAATAGACGTTTCTGCAAAGAAGATACAGAGATGGCCAAGACGCACATGAAAAGCTGCTCAACATCACTAATTATTAGAGAAATGCAAATCAAAACTACAATGAGGTAAGACCTCACACCTGTTAGAATCGGCATCATCAGATAATCTACAAACAACAAATTCTGGGGAGGGTGTGGACAAAAGGAACCCTCTTCCGCTATTGGTGGGAATGTAAATTGATACAGTCACTATGGAGAACAGTATGGAGGTTCCTTTAAAAACTAAAAAGAGAATTACCATAGGATCCAGCAATCCCACTTCTGGGCATATACCCAGAGAAAACCATAAATCACAGAGACACATTCACCACAATGTTCATTGCAGCACTATTTACAATAGCCAGGTAATGGAAGCAACCTAAATGCCCACAGACAGACGAATGGATAAAGATGTGGTACATATATAAAATGGAATATTACTCAGCCATAAAAAGGAATGAAACTGAGTCATTTGTAGAGAAGTTGATGGATCTAGAGACTGTCATACAGAGTGAAGTAAGTCAGAAAGAGAAAATCAAATACTGTATATTAATGCCTATATGTGGAACCTAGAAAAATGCTACAGATGAAGTGGTTTGCAGGGCAGAAATAGAGACACAGAGGTAGAGAACAAACGTATCGACACAAAGTGGGGGAAGCCATGGGGTGGTGGTGGTGGGATGAGTTGGGAGATTGGGATTGACCTGTATACATGTATATGCATAAAATAGATAACTAATAATAACCTAGTGTATAAAAAATAAATAAAATTAAATTTCAAAATTTTTAAAAATAAAATGTAAAAATAAAACAGAAAAAATGTTCTTCCATTCACACTGATGTATTTATAAGAATGAATTATTTCCATGCTTATATCCATAAATATATAAAAGAGGAATAAAATCTAACTTGAACCAAAAAAGAAAAAAAAAACCGAACCTAACAGTTATACAGAGGAAAACACTACCAAGGCACTTGCTCCAGTGGTAAACAATTCTGAAATTGGTCAGAGGTGGGGAATCATCTCCCATACAACCAGCAGCCCCACCCGCCCACGCAAGGAGCGTCCTTATTGCAAAGCTGGGGGACCGTGCCGAGGCCTCTGTGAGTAAACGTGAGCTGAGCCCCAGGCCAGCTGCTGCTGAACTGTTCCCACCCTTCCCAGGTGAAACACCTGAATATGTACAAGGGCTTGAAAGCCTAGAGGAAGGGCCGTGGAGCCACACCAGCGAAAGCACGCAGGCCAACTTGGTGCCTGCAGGTCAGCCAGGATGGTCCTGGCCACGGGCGCACTTCTGGAAGCTTCCCATTGCCCTGCCTGAGATACCCCTCCTGTCCCGGCCCCCACTCCTTTTTTTCCTTACTCACCTCAGCCCGGAGAGACACTCCAGTGGAAGTTATGGGTGACAAAACCTCTTCTTTACAGGTGGCAGCCTGGCAACTCCTGCAGAAATCCAGCAGAGCCCCACTCACACCGGGCCACCCACAAAGCCGTGGACCCTCACACCCTCCCACCAGCACAGCCCTGAGACTGCTGACGGGGCAGAGAATATGGAGTCAGGCACAGCTGCAGGGGCTATTGCTGCCTGGAGTGCTGTTTCTATTGACCTCAACCCAGGCACACCTGGGGAGGGCTTGCCGGCAGGGTCAGGCTGCCCAGGTCAGCTAATCCTCAGCCCTCAGGGAATCACATTGCAGAAAATGGACCTCGCTAAGACAGAATATTAGCCAAGGAAAAAAAGCACACAATGCCATTTGCAGCACCGTAGATGAGTCTAGAGGTAATCACGTGACTTGGAGTAAGTCAGAAAGTGAAAGACACATATCATATCATATCACTTATAGGTGTTACCTATAAATTGATACCAGGGCAGATATTTCCACGGAGAAGGGCAATCAAAGATTCATTAAACAAACTTATGGTTCACCAAAGGAAAGGTGTGAGGATTGAATTCATTACGATATTGGGGTTAACAGACATATACAAACACAGTAGACGTATATAATCACCAAAGACCTACGGAGTACCAAGAGAAGACTACTCAACATTCTGTCATAACGTACATGGGAAAAGGATCCCAGGAAGAACAGACATATGTATATGTGTAAAAGAACCACCTCTTGCACACCTACAACAAGCTAAACGTTGTACTCAAACTTGCTGTAATAAAAAATAAAAAATTAAATTAAAAACACGAACAAGAAGTAGTGAGACAAACTTGAGGGGCTTTCTCCTGGCACATTCCGTTTTACATTCCAATCTAGAACGCGACTTCCATTGAGGCTCTGCTGCCCTAGTAACCAGATTTGGTAAGGGAGAACTGCTGCCACCTTGTGGCCGTTTCACACAACAGCAGCTTTAATCCCAGCGCTAATGGTCAGTGGATATTCCAAATTATTACAGGCCTGAAAATGACACCTGCCCTGAAAACAAATCCTGGGGTCATATATCGACCAAAAAATTCAAAAGACGTCCATATTTCAAAACGACAGTTTCAAGAGGTATATTTCACGCACATTAGTGTTCTGATTCTTTTGCTTTCTTTCTTTCTTTGTTAAAAAAACGGGAATGGAAAAAGGTAACCCTCAGAAGTGGCGAAAACGTTCACAAACGAATCAATGGACAAAGGTTTAATCTCCAATATATATATACAGCTCATGCAGCTTAATATTAATACAACAAACAACCCAATACAAAAATGGGCAGAAGATCTAAATAGACGTTTCTGCAAAGAAGATACAGAGATGGCCAAGACGCACATGAAAAGCTGCTCAACATCAGTAATTATTAGAGAAATGCAAATCAAAACTACAATGAGGTAAGACCTCACACCTGTTAGAATCGGCATCATCAGATAATCTACAAACAACAAATTCTGGGGAGGGTGTGGACAAAAGGAACCCTCTTCCGCTATTGGTGGGAATGTAAATTGATACAGTCACTATGGAGAACAGTATGGAGGTTCCTTTAAAAACTAAAAAGAGAATTACCATAGGATCCAGCAATCCCACTTCTGGGCATATACCCAGAGAAAACCATAAATCACAGAGACACATTCACCACAATGTTCATTGCAGCACTATTTACAATAGCCAGGTAATGGAAGCAACCTAAATGCCCACAGACAGACGAATGGATAAAGATATGGTACCTATATAAAATGGAATATTACTCAGCCATAAAAAGGAATGAAACTGAGTCATTTGTAGAGAAGTTGATGGATCTAGAGACTGTCATACAGAGTGAAGTAAGTCAGAAATAGAAAAACAAATATTGTATATTAATGCCTATATGTGGAACCTAGAAAAATGCTACAGATGAACTGGTTTGCAGGGCAGAAATAGAGACACAGAGGTAGAGAACAAACGTATCGACACAAAGTGGGGGAAGCCATGGGGTGGTGGTGGTGGGATGAGTTGGGAGATTGGGATTGACCTGTATACATGTATATGCATAAAATAGATAACTAATAATAACCTAGTGTATAAAAAAATAAATAAAATTAAATTTCAAAATTTTTAAAAATAAAATGTAAAAATAAAACAGAAAAAAAGTTCTTCCATTCACACTGATGTATTTATAAGAATGAATTATTTCCATGCTTATATCTATAAATACATAAAAGAGGAATAAAATCTAACTTGAACCAAAAAAGAAAAAAAAAAGAAACTGACAATAACAGTTATACAGAGGAAAACACTACCAAGGCACTTGCTCCAGTGGTAAACAATTCTGAAATTGGTCAGAGGTGGGGAATCATCTCCCATACAACCAGCAGCCCCGCCCACCCACGCAAGGAGCTTCCTTATTGCAAAGCTGGGGGACCGTGCCGAGGCCTCTGTGAGTAAACGTGAGCTGAGCCCCAGGCCAGCTGCTGCTGAACTGTTCCCACCCTTCCCAGGTGAAACACCTGAATATGTACAAGGGCTTGAAAGCCTAGAGGAAGGGCCGTGGATCCACACCAGCGAAAGCACGCAGGCCAACTTGGTGCCTGCAGGTCAGCCAGGATGGTCCTGGCCACGGGCGCACTTCTGGAAGCTTCCCATTGCCCTGCCTGAGATACCCCTCCTGTCCCGGCCCCCACTCCTTTTTTTCCTTACTCACCTCAGCCCGGAGAGATACTCCAGTGGAAGTTATGGGTGACACAACCTCTTCTTTACAGGTGGCAGCCTGGCAACTCCTGCAGAAATCCAGCAGAGCCCCACTCACACCGGGCCACCCACAAAGCCGTGGACCCTCACACCCTCCCACCAGCACAGCCCTGAGACTGCTGACGGGGCAGAGAATATGGAGTCAGGCACAGCTGCAGGGGCTATTGCTGCCTAGAGTGCTGTTTATATTGACCTCAACCCAGGCACACCTGGGGAGGGCTTGCCGGCAGGGTCAGGCTGCCCAGGTCAGCTAATCCTCAGCCCTCAGGGAATCACATTGCAGAAAATGGACCTCGCTAAGACAGAATATTAGCCAAGGAAAAAAAGCACACAATGCCATTTGCAGCACCGTAGATGAGTCTAGAGGTAATCACGTGACTTGGAGTAAGTCAGAAAGTGAAAGACACATATCATATCATATCACTTATAGGTGTTACCTATAAATTGATACCAGGGCAGATATTTCCACGGAGAAGGGCAATCAAAGATTCATTAAACAAACTTATGGTTCACCAAAGGAAAGGTGTGAGGATTGAATTCATTACGATATTGGGGTTAACAGACATATACAAACACAGTAGACGTATATAATCACCAAAGACCTACGGAGTACCAAGAGAAGACTACTCAACATTCTGTCATAACGTACATGGGAAAAGGATCCCAGGAAGAACAGACATATGTATATGTGTAAAAGAAACACCTCTTGCACACCTACAACAAGCTAAACGTTGTACTCAAACTTGCTGTAATAAAAAATAAAAAATTAAATTAAAAACACGAACAAGAAGTAGTGAGACAAACTTGTAGGGCTTTCTCCTGGCACATTCCGTTTTACATTCCAATCTAGAACGCGACTTCCATTGAGGCTCTGCTGCCCTAGTAAACAAATTTGGTAAGGGAGAACTGCTGCCACCTTGTGGCCGTTTCACACAACAGCAGCTTTAATCCCAGCGCTAATGGTCAGTGGATATTCCAAATCATTACAGGCCTGAAAATGACACCTGCCCTGAAAACAAATCCTGGGGTCATATATCGACCAAAAAATTCAAAAGACGTCCATATTGCAAAACGACAGTTTCAAGAGGCATATTTCACGCACATTAGTGTTCTGATTCTTTTGCTTTCTTTCTTTCTTTGTTAAAAAAACGGGAATGGAAAAAGGTAACCCTCAGAAGTGGCGAAAACGTTCACAAACGAATCAATGGACAAAGGTTTAATCTCCAATATATATATACAGCTCATGCAGCTTAATATTAATACAACAAACAACCCAATACAAAAATGGGCAGAAGATCTAAATAGACGTTTCTTCAAAGAAGACACAGAGATGGCCAAGACGCACATGAAAAGCTGCTCAACATCACTAATTATTAGAGAAATGCAAATCAAAACTACAATGAGGTAAGACCTCACACCTGTTAGAATCGTCATCATCAGATAATCTACAAACAACAAATTCTGGGGAGGGTGTGGACAAAAGGAACCCTCTACCGCTCTTGGTGGGAATGTAAATTGATACAGTCACTATGGAGAACAGTATGGAGGTTCCCTTAAAAAACTAAAAAGAGAATTACCATAGGATCCAGCAATCCCACTTCTGGGCATATACCCAGAGAAAACCATAAATCACAGAGACACATTCACCAAAATGTTCATTGCAGCACTATTTACAATAGCCAGGTAATGGAAGCAACCTAAATGCACACAGACAGACGAATGGATAAAGATGTGGTACATATATAAAATGGAATATTACTCAGCCATAAAAAGGAATGAAACTGAGTCATTTGTAGAGAAGTTGTTGGATCTAGAGACTGTCATACAGAGTGAAGTAAGTCAGAAAGAGAAAAACAAATATTGTATATTAATGCCTATATGTGGAACCTAGAAAAATGCTACAGATGAACTGGTTTTCAGGGCAGAAATAGAGACACAGAGGTAGAGAACAAACGTATGGACACAAAGTGGGGGAAGCCATGGGGTGGTGGTGGTGGGATGAGTTGGGAGATTGGGATTGACCTGTATACATGTCTATGCATAAAATAGATAACTAATAATAATCTAGTGTATAAAAAATAAATAAAATTAAATT
The DNA here is from genome assembly GCF_964165515.1 of Mesoplodon bidens. Taxonomy (NCBI): domain Eukaryota; kingdom Metazoa; phylum Chordata; class Mammalia; order Artiodactyla; family Ziphiidae; genus Mesoplodon; species Mesoplodon bidens. The sequence continues at coordinate 124,018 of NW_027671609.1, read as the reverse complement.
TCAAAATTTTTAAAAATAAAATGTAAAAATAAAACAGAAAAAAAGTTCTTCCATTCACACTGATGTATTTATAAGAATGAATTATTTCCATGCTTATATCCATAAATACATAAAAGAGGAATAAAATCTAACTTGAACCAAAAAAGAAAAAAAAAACCGAACCTAACAGTTATACAGAGGAAAACACTACCAAGGCACTTGCTCCAGTGGTAAACAATTCTGTAATTGGTCACAGGTGGGGAATCATCTCCCATAGAGCCAGCAGCCCTACCCGCCCACGCAAGGAGCGTCCTTATTGCAAAGCTGGGGGACCGTGCCGAGGCCTCTGTGAGTAAACGTGAGCTGAGCCCCAGGCCAGCTGCTGCTGAACTGTTCCCACCCTTCCCAGGTGAAACACCTGAATATGTACAAGGTCTTGAAAGCCTAGAGGAAGGGCCGTGGAGCCACACCAGCGAAAGCACGCAGGCCAACTTGGTGCCTGCAGGTCAGCCAGGATGGTCCTGGCCACGGGCCCTCTTCTGGAAGCTTTCCGTTGCCCTGCCTGAGATACCCCTCCTGTCCCGGCCCCCACTCCTTTTTTTCCTTACTCACCCCAGCCCGGAGAGATACTCCAGTGGAAGTTATGGGTGACACATCCTCTTCTTCACAGGTGGCAGCCTGGCAACTCCTGCAGAAAGTCCAGCAGAGACCCACTCACACCGGGCCACCCACAAAGCCGTGGACCCTCACACCCTCCCACCAGCACAGCCCCGAGACTGCTAACGGGGCTGAGAATATGGAGTCAGGCACAGCTGCAGGGCATATTGCTGCCTGGAGTGCTGTTTCTATTGACCTCAACCCAGGCACACCTGGGGAGGGCTTGCCGGCAGGGTCAGGCTGCCCAGGTCAGCTAATCCTCAGCCCTCAGGGAATCACATTGCAGAAAATGGACCTCGCTAAGACAGAATATTAGCCAAGGAAAAAAAGCACACAATGCCATTTGCAGCACCGTAGATGAGTCTAGAGGTAATCACGTGAGTTGGAGTAAGTCAGAAAGTGAAAGACACATATCATATCATATCACTTATAGGTGTTACCTATAAATTGATACCAGGGCAGATATTTCCACGGAGAAGGGCAATCACAGATTCATTAAACAAACTTATGGTTCACCAAAGGAAAGGTGTGAGGATTGAATTCATTACGATATTGGGGTTAACAGACATATAAAAACACAGTAGACTTATATAATCACCAAAGACCTACGGAGTACCAAGAGAAGACTACTCAACATTCTGTCATAACGAACATGGGAAAAGGATCCCAGGAAGAACAGATATATGTATATGTGTAAAAGAACCACATCTTGCACACCTACAACAAGCTAAACGTTGTACTCAAACTTGCTGTAATAAAAAATAAAAAATTAAATTAAAAACACGAACAAGAATTAGTGAGAAAAACTTGAGGGGCTTTCTCCTGGTACATTCCGTTCTACATTCCAATCTAGAACGCGACTTCCATTGAGGCTCTGCTGCCCTAGTAACCAGATTTGGTAAGGGAGAACTGCTGCCACCTTGTGGCCGTTTCACACAACAGCAGCTTTAATCCCAGCGCTAATGGTCAGTGGATATTCCAAATCATTACAGGCCTGTAAATGACACCTGCCCTGAAAACAAATCCTGGGGTCATATATCGACCAAAAAATTCAAAAGACGTCCATATTTCAAAACGACAGTTTCAAGAGGCATATTTCACGCACATTAGTGTTCTGATTCTTTTGCTTTCTTTCTTTCTTTGTTTAAAAAACGGGAATGGAAAAAGGTAACCCTCAGAAGGGGCGAAAACGTTCACAAACGAATCAATGGACAAAGGTTAAATCTCCAATATATATATACAGCTCATGCAGCTTAATATGAATACAACAAACAACCCAATACAAAAATGGGCAGAAGATCTAAATAGACGTTTCTTCAAAGAAGACACAGAGATGGCCAAGACGCACATTAAAAGCTGCTCAACATCACTAATTATTAGAGAAATGCAAATCAAAACTACAATGAGGTAAGACCTCACACCTGTTAGAATCGGCATCATCAGATAATCTACAAACAAGAAATTCTGGGGAGGGTGTGGACAAAAGGAACCCTCTTCCGCTATTGGTGGGAATGTAAATTGATACAGTCACTATGGAGAACAGTATGGAGGTTCCTTTAAAAAACTAAAAAGAGAATTACCATAGGATCCAGCAATCCCACTTCTGGGCATATACCCAGAGAAAACCATAAATCACAGAGACACATTCACCACAATGTTCATTGCAGCACTATTTACAATAGCCAGGTAATGGAAGCAACCTAAATGCCCACAGACAGACGAATGGATAAAGACGTGGTACATATATAAAATGGAATATTACTCAGCCATAAAAAGAAATGAAACTGAGTCATTTGTAGAGAAGTTGATGGATCTAGAGACTGTCATACAGAGTGAAGTAAGTCAGAAAGAGAAAAACAAATATTGTATATTAATGCCTATATGTGGAACCTAGAAAAATGCTACAGATGAACTGGTTTGCAGGGCAGAAATAGAGACACAGAGGTAGAGAACAAACGTATCGACACAAAGTGGGGGAAGCCATGGGGTGGTGGTGGTGGGATGAGTTGGGAGATTGGGATTGACCTGTATACATGTCTATGCATAAAATAGATAACTAATAATAACCTAGTGTATAAAAAAATAAATAAAATTAAATTTCAAAATTTTTAAAAATAAAATGTAAAAATAAAACAGAAAAAAAGTTCTTCCATTCACACTGATGTATTTATAAGTATGAATTATTTCCATGCTTATATCTATAAATACATAAAAGAGGAATAAAATCTAACTTGAACCAAAAAAGAAAAAAAAAATGAACCTAACAGTTATACAGAGGAAAACACTACCAAGGCACTTGCTGCAGTGGTAAACAATTCTGAAATTGGTCAGAGGTGGGGAATCATCTCCCATACAGCCAGCAGCCCCACCCGCCCACGCAAGGAGCGTCCTTATTGCAAAGCTGGGGGACCGTGCCGAGGCCTCTGTGAGTAAACGTGAGCTGAGCCCCAGGCCAGCTGCTGCTGAACTGTTCCCACCCTTCCCAGGTGAAACACCTGAATATGTACAAGGGCTTGAAAGCCTAGAGGAAGGGCCTTGGAGCCACACCAGCGAAAGCACGCAGGCCAACTTGGTGCCTGCATGTCAACCAGGATGGTCCTGGCCACGGGCGCTCTTCTGGAAGCTTTCCATTGCCCTGCCTGAGATACCCCTCCTGTCCCGGCCCCCACTCCTTTTTTTCCTTACTCACCTCAGCCCGGAGAGATACTCCAGTGGAAGTTATGGGTGACACATCCTCTTCTTTACAGGTGGCAGCCTGGCAACTCCTGCAGAAAGTCCAGCAGAGCCCCACTCACACCGGGCCACCCACAAAGCCGTGGACCCTCACACCCTCCCACCACCACAGCCCCGAGACTGCTGACGGGGCAGAGAATATGGAGTCAGGCACAGCTGCAGGGGCTATTGCTGCCTGGAGTGCTGTTTCTATTGACCTCAACCCAGGCACACCTGGGGAGGGCTTGCCGGCAGGGTCAGGCTGCCCAGGTCAGCTAATCCACAACCCTCAGGGAATCACATTGCAGAAAATGGACCTCGCTAAGACAGAATATTAGCCAAGGAAAAAAAGCACACAATGCCATTTGCAGCACCGTAGATGAGTCTAGAGGTAATCACGTGACTTGGAGTAAGTCAGAAAGTGAAAGACACATATCATATCATATCACTTATAGGTGTTACCTATAAATTGATACCAGGGCAGATATTTCCATGGAGAAGGGCAATCACAGATTCATTCAACAAACTTAAGGTTCACCAAAGAAAAGGTGTGAGGATTGAATTCATTATGATATTGGGGTTAACAGACATATACAAACACAGTAGACGTATATAATCACCAAAGACCTACGGAGTACCAAGAGAAGACTACTCAACATTCTGTCATAACGAACATGGGAAAAGGATCCCAGGAAGAACAGACATATGTATATGTGTAAAAGAACCACCTCTTGCACACCTACAACAAGCTAAACGTTGTACTCAAAGTTGCTGTAATAAAAAATAAAAAATTAAATTAAAAACACGAACAAGAATTAGTGAGAAAAACTTGAGGGGCTTTCTCCTGGTACATTCCGTTCTACATTCTAATCTAGAACGCGACTTCCATTGAGGCTCTGCTGCCCTAGTAACCAGATTTGGTAAGGGAGAACTGCTGCCACCTTGTGGCCGTTTCACACAACTGCAGCTTTAATCCCAGCGCTAATGGTCAGTGGATATTCCAAATCATTACAGGCCTGTAAATGACACCTGCCCTGAAAACAAATCCTGGGGTCATATATCGACCAAAAATTTCAAAAGACGTCCATATTTCAAAACGACAGTTTCAAGAGGCATATTTCACGCACATTAGTGTTCTGCTTCTTTTGATTTCTTTCTTTCTTTGTTAAAAAAACGGGAATGGAAAAAGGCAACCCTCAGAATGGGCGAAAACGTTCACAAACGAATCAATGGACAAAGGTTTAATCTCCAATATATATAAACAGCTCATGCAGCTTAATATTAATAAAGCAAACAACCCAATACAAAAATGGGCAGAAGATCTAAATAGACGTTTCTTCAAAGAAGACACAGAGATGGCCAAGACGCACATGAAAAGCTGCTCAACATCACTAATTATTAGAGAAATGCAAATCAAAACTACAATGAGGTAAGACCTCACACCTGTTAGAATCGGCATCATCAGATAATCTACAAACAACAAATTCTGGGGAGGGTGTGGACAAAAGGAACCCTCTTCCGCTATTGGTGGGAATGTAAATTGATACAGTCACTATGGAGAACAGTATGGAGGTTCCTTTAAAAAACTAAAAAGAGAATTACCATAGGATCCAGCAATCCCACTTCTGGGCATATACCCAGAGAAATCCATAAATCACAAAGACACTTTCACCACAGTGTTCATTGCAGCACTATTTACAATAGCCAGGTAATGGAAGCAACCTAAATGCCCACAGACAGACGAATGGATAAAGATGTGGTACATATATAAAACGGAATATTACTCAGCCATAAAAAGGAATGATACTGGGTCATTTGTTGAGAAGTTGATGGATCTAGAGACTGTCATACAGAGTGAAGTAAGTCAGAAAGAGAAAAACAAATATTGTATATTAATGCCTATATGTGGAACCTAGAAAAATGCTACAGATGAACTGGTTTGCAGGGCAGAAATAAAGACACAGAAGTAGAGAACAAACGTATGGACACAAAGTGGGGGAAGCCATGGGGTGGTGGTGGTGGGATGAGTTGGGAGATTGGGATTGACCTGTATACATGTCTATGCATAAAATAGATAACTAATAATAACCTACTGTATAAAAAAAGAAATAAAATTAAATTTCAAAAATTTTAAAAATAAAATGTAAAAATAAAACAGAAAAAATGTTCTTCCATTCACACCGATGTATTTATAAGAATGAATTATTTCCATGCTTCTATCCATAAATACATAAAAGAGGAATAAAATCTAACTTGAACCAAAAAAGAAAAAAAAAACTGAACCTAACAGTTATACAGAGGAAAACACAACCAAGGCACTTGCTCCAGTGGTAAACAATTCTGAAATTGGTCAGAGGTGGGGAATCATCTCCCATAGAGCCAGCAGCCCCGCCCGCCAACCCAAGGAGCGTCCTTATTGCAAAGCTGGGGGACCGTGCCGAGTCCTCTGTGAGTAAACGTGAGCTGAGCCCCAGGCCAGCTGCTGCTGAACTGTTCCCTCCCTTCCCAGGTGAAACACCTGAATATGTACAAGGGCTTGAAAGCCTAGAGGAAGGGCGGTGGAGCCACACCAGCAAAAGCACGCAGGCCACCTTTGTGCCTGCAGGTCAGCCAGGATGGTCCTGGCCACGGGCGCTCTTCTGGAAGCTTTCCATTGCCCTGCCTGAGATAACCCTCCTGTCCCAGCCCCCACTCCTTTTTTTCCTTCCTCACCTCAGCCCGGAGAGATATTCCAGTGGAAGTTATGGGTGACACATCCTCTTCTTTACAGGTGGCAGCCTGGCAACTCCTGCAGAAAGTCCAGCAGAGCCCCACTCACACCGGGCCACCCACAAAGCCGTGGACCCTCACACCCTCCCACCAGCACAGCCCCGAGACTGCTGACGGGGCAGAGAATATGGAGTCAGGCACAGCTGCAGGGGCTATTGCTGCCTGGAGTGCTGTTTCTATTGACCTCAACCCAGGCACACCTGGGGAGGGCTTGCCGGCAACGTCAGGCTGCCCAGGTCAGCTAATCCTCAGCCCTCAGGGAATCACATTGCAGAAAATGGACCTCGCTAAGACAGAATATTCGCCAAGGAAAAGAAGCACACAATGCCATTTGCAGCACCGTAGATGAGTCTAGAAGTAATCACGTGACTTGGAGTAAGTCAGAAAGTGAAAGACACATATCATATCATATCACTTATAGGTGTTACCTATAAATTGATACCAGGGCAGATATTTCCACGGAGAAGGGCAATCACAGATTCATTAAACAAACTTATGGTTCACCAAAGGAAAGGTGTGAGGATTGAATTCATTACGATATTGGGGTTAACAGACATATACAAACACAGTAGACGTATATAATCACCAAAGACCTACGGAGTACCAAGAGAAGACTACTCAACATTCTGTCATAACGAACATGGGAAAAGGATCCCAGGAAGAACAGACATATGTATATGTGTAAAAGAACCACCTCTTGCACACCTACAACAAGCTAAACGTTGTACTCAAACTTGCTGTAATAAAAACTAAAAAATTAAATTAAAAACACGAACAAGAAGTAGTGAGACAAACTTGAGGGGCTTTCTCCTGGCACATTCCGTTCTAAATTCCAATCTAGAACGCGACTTCCATTGAGGCTCTGCTGCCCTAGTAACCAGATTTGGTAAGGGAGAACTGCTGCCACCTTGTGGCCGTTTCACACAACAGCAGCTTTAATCCCAGCGCTAATGGTCAGTGGATATTCCAAATCATTACAGGCCTGTAAATGACACCTGCCCTGAAAACAAATCCTGGGGTCATATATCGACCAAAAAATTCAAAAGACGTCCATATTGCAAAACGACAGTTTTAAGAGGCATATTTCACGCACATTAGTGTTCTGATTCTTTTGCTTTCTTTCTTTCTTTGTTAAAAAAACGGGAATGGAAAAAGGCAACCCTCAGAATGGGCGAAAACGTTCACAAACGAATCAATGGACAAAGGTTTAATCTCCAATATATATAAACAGCTCATGCAGCTTAATATTAATAAAACAAACAACTCAATACAAAAATGGGCAGAAGATCTAAATAGACGTTTCTTCAAAGAAGACACAGAGATGGCCAAGACGCACATGAAAAGCTGCTCAACATCACTAATTATTAGAGAAATGCAAATCAAAACTACAATGAGGTAAGACCTCACACCTGTTAGAATCGGCATCATCAGATAATCTACAAACAACAAATTCTGGGGAGGGTGTGGACAAAAGGAACCCTCTTCCGCTATTGGTGCGAATGTAAATTGATACAGTCACTATGGAGAACAGTATGGAGGTTCCTTTAAAAAACTAAAAAGAGAATTACCATAGGATCCAGCAATCCCACTTCTGGGCATATACCCAGAGAAAACCATAAATCACAGAGACACATTCACCACAATGTTCATTGCAGCACTATTTACAATAGCCAGGTAATGGAAGCAACCTAAATGCCCACAGACAGACGAATGGATAAAGATGTGGTACATATATAAAATGGAATATTACTCAGCCATAAAAAGGAATGAAACTGGGTCATTTGTAGAGAAGTTGATGGATCTAGAGAGTGTCATACAGAGTGAAGTAAGTCAGAAAGAGAAAAACAAATATTGTATATTAATGCCTATATGTGGAACCTAGAAAAATGCTACAGATGAACTGGTTTGCAGGGCAGAAATAGAGACACAGAGGTAGAGAACAAACGTATGGACACAAAGTGGGGGAAGCCATGGGGTGGTGGTGGTGGGATGAGTTGGGAGATTGGGATTGACCTGTATACATGTATATGCATAAAATAGATAACTAATAATAACCTACTGTATAAAAAAAATAAATAAAATTAAATTTCAAAAATTTTAAAAATAAAATGTAAAAATAAAACAGAAAAAATGTTCTTCCATTCACACTGATGTATTTATAAGAATGAATTATTTCCATGCTTATATCCATAAATACATAAAAGAGGAATAAAATCTAACTTGAACCAAAAAAGGAAAAATAAAAACAGAACCTAACAGTTATACAGAGGAAAACACTACCAAGGCACTTGCTCCAGTGGTAAACAATTCTGAAATTGGTCAGAGGTGGGGAATCATCTCCCATAGAGCCAGCAGCCCCGCCCGCCCACGCAAGGAGCGTCCGTATTGCAAAGCTGGGGGACCGTGCCGAGGCCTCTGTGAGTAAACGTGAGCTGAGCCCCAGGCCAGCTGCTGCTGACCTGTTCCCACCCTTCCCAGGTGAAACACCTGAATATGTACAAGGGCTTGAAAGCCTAGAGGAAGGGCCGTGGAGCCACACCAGCGACAGCACGCAGGGCACCTTGGTGCCTGCAGGTCAGCCAGGATGGTCCTGGCCACGGGCGCTCTTCTGGAAGCTTTCCATTGCCCTGCCTGAGATACCCCTCCTGTCCCGGCCCCCACTCCTTTTTTTCCTTCCTCACCTCAGCCCGGAGAGATATTCCAGTGGAAGTTATGGGTGACACATCCTCTTCTTTACAGGTGGCAGCCTGGCAACTCCTGCAGAAAGTCCAGCAGAGCCCCACTCACACCGGGCCACCCACAAAGCCGTGGACCCTCACACCCTCCCACCAGCACAGCCCCGAGACTGCTGACGGGGCAGAGAATATGGAGTCAGGCACAGCTGCAGGGGCTATTGCTGCCTGGAGTGCTGTTTCTATTGACCTCAACCTAGGAACACCTGGGGAGGGCTTGCCGGCAGGGTCAGGCTGCCCAGGTCAGCTAATCCTCAGCCCTCAGGGAATCACATTGTAGAAAATGGACCTCGCTAAGACAGAATATTCGCCAAGGAAAAGAAGCACACAATGCCATTTGCAGCACCGTAGATGAGTCTAGAGGTAATCACGTGACTTGGAGTAAGTCAGAAAGTGAAAGACACATATCATATCATATCACTTATAGGTGTTACCTATAAATTGATACCAGGGCAGATATTTCCACGGAGAAGGGCAATCACAGATTCATTAAAGAAACTTCTGGTTCACCAAAGGAAAGGTGTGAGGATTGAATTCATTACGATATTGGGGTTAACAGACATATACAAACACAGTAGACGTATATAATCCCCAAAGACCTACGGAGTACCAAGAGAAGACTACTCAACATTCTGTCATAACGAACATGGGAAAAGGATACCAGGAAGAACAGACATATGTATATGTGTAAAAGAACCACCTCTTGCACACCTACAACAAGCTAAACGTTGTACTCAAACTTGCTGTAATAAAAAATAAAAAATTAAATTAAAAACACGAACAAGAAGTAGTGAGACAAACTTGAGGGGCTTTCTCCTGGCACATTCCGTTCTAAATTCCAATCTAGAACGCGACTTCCATTGAGGCTCTGCTGCCCTAGTAACCAGATTTGGTAAGGGAGAACTGCTGCCACCTTGTGGCCGTTTCACACAACAGCAGCTTTAATCCCAGCGCTAATGGTCAGTGGATATTCCAAATCATTACAGGCCTGTAAATGACACCTGCCCTGAAAACAAATCCTGGGGTCATATATCGACCAAGAAATTCAAAAGACGTCCATATTTCAAAACGACAGTTTCAAGAGGCATATTTCACGCACATTAGTGTTCTGATTCTTTTGCTTTCTTTCTTTCTTTGTTAAAAAAACGGGAATGGAAAAAGGCAACCCTCAGAATGGGCGAAAACGTTCACAAACGAATCAATGGACAAAGGTTTAATCTCCAATATATATAAACAGCTCATGCAGCTTAATATTAATAAAACAAACAACCCAATACAAAAATGGGCAGAAGATCTAAATAGACGTTTCTTCAAAGAAGACACAGAGATGGCCAAGACGCACATGAAAAGCTGCTCAACATCACTAATTATTAGAGAAATGCAAATCAAAACTACAATGAGGTAAGACCTCACACCTGTTAGAATCGGCATCATCAGATAATCTACAAACAACAAATTCTGGGGAGGGTGTGGACAAAAGGAACCCTCTTCCGCTATTGGTGGGAATGTAAATTGATACAGTCACTATGGAGAACAGTATGGAGGTTCCTTTAAAAAACTAAAAAGAGAATTACCATAGGATCCAGCAATCCCACTTCTTGGCATATACCCAGAGAAATCCATAAATCACAAAGACACATTCACCACAATGTTCATTGCAGCACTATTTACAATAGCCAGGTAATGGAAGCAACCTAAATGCCCACAGACAGATGAATGGATAAAGATGTGGTACATATATAAAATGGAATATTACAAGGCCATAAAAAGGAATGAAACTGGCTCATTTGTAGAGGAGTTGGTGGATCTAGAGACTGTCATACAGAGTGAAGTAAGTCAGAAAGAGAAAAACAAATATTGTATATTAATGCCTATATGTGGAACCTAGAAAAATACTACAGATGAACTGGTTTGCAGGGCAGAAATAGAGACACAGAGGTAGAGAACAAACGTATGGACACAAAGTGGGGGAAGCCATGGGGTGGTGGTGGTGGGATGAGTTGGGAGATTGGGATTGACCTGTATACATGTCTATGCATAAAATAGATAACTAATAATAACCTACTGTATAAAAAAATAAATAAAATTGAATTTCAAAAATTTTAAAAATAAAATGTAAAAATAAAACAGAAAAAATGTTCTTCCATTCACACTGATGTATTTATAAGAATGAATTATTTCCATGCTTATATCCATAAATACATAAAAGAGGAATAAAATCTAACTTGAACCAAAAAAGAAAAAAAAAAACTGAACCTAACAGTTATACAGAGGAAAACACTACCAAGGCACTTGCTCCAGTGGTAAACAATTCTGAAATTGGTCAGAGGTGGGGAATCATCTCCCATAGAGCCAGCAGCCCCGCCCGCCCATGCAAGGAGCGTCCTTGTTGCAAAGCTGGGGGACCGTGCCGAGGCCTCTGTGAGTAAACGTGAGCTGAGCCCCAGGCCAGCTGCTGCTGAACTGTTCCCACACTTCCCAGGTGAAACACCTGAATATGTACAAGGGCTTGAAAGCCTAGAGGAAGGGCCGTGGAGCCACACCAGCGACAGCACGCAGGCCACCTTGGTGCCTGCAGGTCAGCCAGGATGGTCCTGGCCACGGGCGCTCTTCTGGAAGCTTTCCATTGCCCTGCCTGAGATACCCCTCCTCTCCCGGCCCCCACTCCTTTTTTTCCTTCCTCACCTCAGCCCAGAGAGATATTCCAGTGGAAGTTATGGGTGACACATCCTCTTCTTTACAGGTGGCAGCCTGGCAACTCCTGCAGAAAGTCCAGCAGCGCCCCACTCACACCGGGCCACCCACAAAGCCTTGGACCCTCACACCCTCCCACCAGCACAGCCCCGAGACTGCTGACGGGGCAGAGAATATGGAGTCAAGCACAGCGGCAGGGACTACTGCTGCCTGGAGTGCTGTTTATATTGACCTCAACCCAGGCACACCTGGGGAGGGCTTGCCGGCAGCGTCAGCCTGCCCAGGTCAGCTAATCCTCAGCCCTCAGGAAATCACATTGCAGAAAATGGACCTCGTTAAGACAGAATATTCGCCAAGGAAAAGAAGCACACAATGCCATTTGCAGCACCGTAGATGAGTCTAGAGGTAATCACGTGACTTGGAGTAAGTCAGAAAGTGAAAGACACATATCATATCATATCACTTATAGGTGTTACCTATAAATTGATACCAGGGCAGATATTTCCACGGAGAAGGGCAATCACAGATTCATTAAACAAACTTATGGTTCACCAAAGGAAAGGTGTGAGGATTGAACTCATTACGATATTGGGGTTAACAGACATATACAAACACAGTAGACGTATAAAATCACCAAAGACCTACGGATTACCAAGAGAAGACTACTCAACATTCTGTCATAACGTATATGGGAAAAGGATCCCAGGAAGAACAGATATATGTATATGTGTAAAAGAACCACCTCCTGCACACCTACAACAAGCTAAACGTTGTACTCAAACTTGCTGTAATAAAAAATTAAAAATTAAATTAAAAACACGAACAAGAAGTAGTGAGACAAACTTGAGGGGCTTTCTCCTGGCACATTCCGTTCTAAATTCCAATCTAGAACGCGACTTCCATTGAGGCTCTGCTGCCCTAGTAACCAGATTTGGTAAGGGAGAACTGCTGCCACCTTGTTGCCGTTTCACACAACAGCAGCTTTAATCCCAGCGCTAATGGTCAGTGGATATTCCAAATCATTACAGACCTGTAAAGGACACCTGCCCTGAAAACAAATGCTGGGGTCATATATCGACCAAAAAATTCAAAAGACGTCCATATTTCAAAACGACAGTTTCAAGAGGCATATTTCACGCACATCAGTGTTCTGATTCTTTTGCTTTCTTTCTTTCTTTGTTAAAAAAACGGGAATGGAAAAAGGCAACCCTCAGAATGGGCGAAAACTTTCACAAACGAATCAATGGACAAAGGTTTAATCTCCAATATATATAAACAGCTCATGCAGCTTAATATTAATAAAACAAACAACCCAATACAAAAATGGGCAGAAGATCTAAATAGACGTTTCTTCAAAGAAGACACAGAGATGGCCAAGACGCACATGAAAAGCTGCTCAACATCACTAATTATTAGAGAAATGCAAATCAAAACTACAATGAGGTAAGACCTCACACCTGTTAGAATCGGCATCATCAGATAATCTACAAACAACAAATTCTGGGGAGGGTGTGGACAAAAGGAACCCTCTTCCGCTATTGGTGGGAATGTAAATTGATACAGTCACTATGGAGAACAGTATGGAGGTTCCTTTAAAAAACTAAAAAGAGAATTACCATAGGATCCAGCAATCCCACTTCTGGGCATATACCCAGAGAAAACCATAAATCACAGAGACACATTCACCACAATGTTCATTGCAGCACTATTTACAATAGCCAGGTAATGGAAGCAACCTAAATGCCCACAGACAGACGAATGGATAAAGATGTGGTACATATATAAAATGGAATATTACTCAGCCATAAAAAGGAATGAAACTGAGTCATTTGTAGAGAAGTTGATGGATCTAGAGACTGTCATACAGAGTGAAGTAAGTCAGAAAGAGAAAAACAAATATTGTATATTAATGCCTATATGTGGAACCTAGAAAAATGCTACAGATGAACTGGTTTGCAGGGCAGAAATAGAGACACAGAGGTAGAGAACAAACGTATCGACACAAAGTGGGGGAAGCCATGGGGTGGTGGTGGTGGGATGAGTTGGGAGATTGGGATTGACCTGTATACATGTCTATGCATAAAATAGATAACTAATAATAACCTACTGTATAAAGAAAAATAAATAAAATTAAATTTAAAATTTTTTAAAAATAAAATGTAAAAATAAAACAGAAAAAAAGTTCTTCCATTCACACTGATGTATTTATAAGAATGAATTATTTCCATGCTTATATCTATAAATACATAAAAGAGGAATAAAATCTAACTTGAACCAAAAAAGAAAAAAAAAATGAACCTAACATTTATACAGAGGAAAACACTACCAAGGCACTTGCTGCAGTGGTAAACAATTCTGAAATTGGTCAGAGGTGGGGAATCATCTCCCATACAGCCAGCAGCCCCACCCGCCCACGCAAGGAGCGTCCTTATTGCAAAGCTGGGGGACCGTGCCGAGGCCTCTGTGAGTAAACGTGAGCTGAGCCCCAGGCCAGCTGCTGCTGAACTGTTCCCACCCTTCCCAGGTGAAACACCTGAATATGTACAAGGGCTTGAAAGCCTAGAGGAAGGGCCTTGGAGCCACACCAGCGAAAGCACGCAGGCCATCTTGGTGCCTGCAGGTCAACCAGGATGGTCCTGGCCACGGGCGCTCTTCTGGAAGCTTTCCATTGCCCTGCCTGAGATACCCCTCCTGTCCCGGCCCCCACTCCTTTTTTTCCTTACTCACCTCAGCCCGGAGAGATACTCCAGTGGAAGTTATGGGTGACACATCCTCTTCTTTACAGGTGGCAGCCTGGCAACTCCTGCAGAAAGTCCAGCAGAGCCCCACTCACACCGGGCCACCCACAAAGCCGTGGACCCTCACACCCTCCCACCACCACAGCCCCGAGACTGCTGACGGGGCAGAGAATATGGAGTCAGGCACAGCTGCAGGGGCTATTGCTGCCTGGAGTGCTGTTTCTATTGACCTCAACCCAGGCACACCTGGGGAGGGCTTGCCGGCAGAGTCAGGCTGCCCAGGTCAGCTAATCCACAGCCCTCAGGGAATCACATTGCAGAAAATGGACCTCGCTAAGACAGAATATTAGCCAAGGAAAAAAAGCACACAATGCCATTTGCAGCACCGTAGATGAGTCTAGAGGTAATCACGTGACTTGGAGTAAGTCAGAAAGTGAAAGACACATATCATATCATATCACTTATAGGTGTTACCTATAAATTGATACCAGGGCAGATATTTCCATGGAGAAGGGCAATCACAGATTCATTCAACAAACTTAAGTTTCACCAAAGGAAAGGTGTGAGGATTGAATTCATTATGATATTGGGGTTAACAGACATATACAAACACAGTAGACGTATATAATCACCAAAGACCTATGGAGTACCAAGAGAAGACTACTCAACATTCTGTCATAACGTACATGGGAAAAGGATCCCAGGAAGAACAGACATATGTATATGTGTGAAAGAAACACCTCTTGCACACCTACAACAAGCTAAACGTTGTACTCAAACTTGCTGTAATAAAAAATTAAAAATTAAATTAAAAACACGAAAAAGAAGTAGTGAGACAAACTTGAGGGTCTTTCTCCTGGCAAATTCCGTTCTACATTCCAATCTAGAACGCGACTTCCATTGAGGTTCTGCTGCCCTAGTAACCAGATTTGGTAAGGGAGAACTGCTGCCACCTTGTGGCCGTTTCACACAACAGCAGCTTTAATCCCAGCGCTAATGGTCAGTGGATATTCCAAATCATTACAGGCCTGTAAATGACACCTGCCCTGAAAACAAATCCTGGGGTCATATATCGACCAAAAAATTCAAAAGACGTCCATATTTCAAAACGACAGTTTCAAGAGGCATATTTCACGCACATTAGTGTTCTGCTTCTTTTGATTTCTTTCTTTCTTTGTTAAAAAAACGGGAATGGAAAAAGGCAACCCTCAGAATGGGCGAAAACTTTCACAAACGAATCAATGGACAAAGGTTTAATCTCCAATATATATAAACAGCTCATGCAGCTTAATATTAATAAAACAAGCAACGCAATACAAAAATGGGCAGAAGATCTAAATAGACATTTCTTCAAAGAAGACACAGAGATGGCCAAGACGCACATGAAAAGCTGCTCAACATCACTAATTATTAGAGAAATGCAAATCAAAACTACAATGAGGTAAGACCTCACACCTGTTAGAATCGGCATCATCAGATACTCTACAAACAACAAATTCTGGGGAGGGTGTGGACAAAAGGAACCCTCTTCCGCTATTGGTGGGAATGTAAATTGATACAGTCACTATGGAGAACAGTATGGAGGTTCCTTTAAAAAACTAAAAAGAGAATTACCATAGGATCCAGCAATCCCACTTCTGGGCATATACCCAGAGAAAACCATAAATCACAAAGACACATTCACCACAATGTTCATTGCAGCACTATTTACAATAGCCAGGTAATGGAAGCAACCTAAATGCCCACAGACAGACGAATGGATAAAGATGTGGTACATATATAAAATGGAATATTACTCAGCCATAAAAAGGAATGAAACTGGGTCATTTGTAGAGAAGTTGATGGATCTAGAGACTGTCATACAGAGTGAAGTAAGTCAGAAAGAGAAAAACAAATATTGTATATTAATGCCTATATGTGGAACCTAGAAAAATGCTACAGATGAACTGGTTTGCAGGGCAGAAATAGAGACAAAGAGGTAGAGAACAAACGTATGGACACAAAGTGGGGGAAGCCATGGGGTGGTGGTGGTGGGATGAGTTGGGAGATTGGGATTGACCTGTATACATGTCTATGCATAAAATAGATAACTAATAATAACCTACTGTATAAAAAAAATAAATAAAATTAAATTTCAAAAATTTTCAAAATAAAATGTAAAAATAAAACAGAAAAAATGTTCTTCCATTCACACTGATGTATTTATAAGAATGAATTATTTCCATGCTTATATCCATAAATACATAAAAGAGGAATAAAATCTAACTTGAAGCAAAAAAGAAAAAAAAAACTGAACCTAACAGTTATACAGAGGAAAACACTACCAAGGCACTTGATCCAGTGGTAAACAATTCTGAAATTGGTCAGAGGTGGGGAATCATCTCCCATAGAGCCAGCAGCCCCGCCCGCCCACGCAAGGAGCGTCCTTATTGCAAAGCTGGGGGACCGTGCCGAGGCCTCTGTGAGTAAACGTGAGCAGAGCCCCAGGCCAGCTGCTGCTGAACTGTTCCCACCCTTCCCAGGTGAAACACCTGAATATGTACAAGGGCTTGAAAGCCTAGAAGAAGGGCCGTGGAGCCACACCAGCGACAGCACGCAGGCCACCTTGGTGCCTGCAGGTCAGCCAGAATGGTCCTGGCCACGGGCGCTCTTCTGGAAGCTTTCCATTGCCCTGCCTGAGATACCCCTCCTGTCCCGGCCCCCACTCCTTTTTTTCCTTCCTCACCTGAGCCCGGAGAGATATTCCAGTGGAAGTTATGGGTGACACATCCTCTTCTTTACAGGTGGCAGCCTGGCAACTCCTGCAGAAAGTCCAGCAGAGCCCCACTCACACCGGGCCACCCACAAAGCCGTGGACCCTCACACCCTCACACCAGCACAGCCCCGAGACTGCTGACGGGGCAGAGAATATGGAGTCAGGCACAGCTGCAGGGACTATTGCTGCCTGGAATGCTGTTTATATTGAACTCAACCCAGGCACACCTGGGGAGGGCTTGCCGGCAGGGTCAGGCTGCCCATGTCAGCTAATCCTCAGCCCTCAGGGATTCACATTGCAGAAAATGGACCTCGCTAAGACAGAATATTCGCCAAGGAAAAGAAGCACACAATGCCATTTGCAGCACCGTAGATGAGTCTAGAGGTAATCACGTGACTTGGAGTAAGTCAGAAAGTGAAAGACACATATCATATCATATCACTTATAGGTGTTACCTATAAATTGATACCAGGGCAGATATTTCCACGGAGAAGGGCAATCACAGATTCATTAAACAAACTTATGGTTCACCAAAGGAAAGGTGTGAGGATTGAATTCATTACGATATTGGGGTTAACAGACATATACAAACACAGTAGACATATATAATCACCAAAGACCTACGGAGTACCAAGAGAAGACTACTCAACATTCTGTCATAACGTACATGGGAAAAGGATCCCAGGAAGAACAGACATAAGTATATGTGTAAAAGAACCACGTCTTGCACACCTACAACAAGCTAAACGTTGTACTCAAAGGTGCTGTAATTAAAAAATAAAAAATTAAATTAAAAACACGAACAAGAAGTAGTGAGACAAACTTGAGGGGCTTTCTCCTGGCACATTCCGTTCTACATTCCAATCTAGAACGCGACTTCCATTGAGGCTCTGCTGCCCTAGTAACCAGATCTGGTAAGGGAGAACTGCTGCCACCTTGTGGCCGTTTCACACAACAGCAGCTTTAATCCCAGCGCTAATGGTCAGTGGATATTCCGAATCATTACAGGCCTGTAAATGACACCTGCCCTGAAAACAAATCCTGGGCTCATATATCGACCAAGAAATTCAAAAGACGTCCATATTTCAAAACGACAGTTTCAAGAGGCATATTTCACGCACATTAGTGTTCTGCTTCTTTTGATTTCTTTCTTTCTTTGTTAAAAAAACGGGAATGGAAAAAGGCAACCCTCAGAATGGGCGAAAACGTTCACAAACGAATCAATGGACAAAGGTTTAATCTCCAATATATATAAACAGCTCATGCAGCTTAATATTAATAAAACAAACAACCCAATACAAAAATGGGCAGAAGATCTAAATAGACGTTTCTTCAAAGAAGACACAGAGATGGCCAAGACGCACATGAAAAGCTGCTCAACATCACTAATTATTAGAGAAATGCAAATCAAAACTACAATGAGGTAAGACCTCACACCTTTTAGAATCGGCATCATCAGATAATCTACAAACAACAAATTCTGGGGAGGGTGTGGACAAAAGGAACCCTCTTCCGCTATTGGTGGGAATGTAAATTGATACAGTCACTATGGAGAACAGTATGGAGGTTCCTTTAAAAAACTAAAAAGAGAATTACCATAGGATCCAGCAATCCCACTTCTGGGCATATACCCAGAGAAAACCAAAAATCACAGAGACACATTCACCACAATGTTCATTGCAGCACTATTTACAATAGCCAGGTAATGGAAGCAACCTAAATGCCCACAGACAGACGAATGGATAAAGATGTGGTACATATATAAAATGGAATATTACTCAGCCATAAAAAGGAATGAAACTGAGTCATTTGTAGAGAAGTTGATGGATCTACAGACTGTCATACAGAGTGAAGTAAGTCAGAAAGAGAAAAACAAATATTGTATATTAATGCCTATATGTGGATCCTAGAAAAATGCTACAGATGAACTGGTTTGCAGGGCAGAAATAGAGACACAGAGGTAGAGAACAAACGTACGGACACAAAGTGGGGGAAGCCATGGGGTGGTGGTGGTGGGATGAGTTGGGAGATTGGGATTGACCTGTATACATGTATATGCATAAAATAGATAACTAATAATAACCTACTGTATAAAAAAAATAAATAAAATTAAATTTCAAAATTTTTAAAAATAAAATGTAAAAATAAAACAAAAAAAGTTCTTCCATTCACACTGATGTATTTATAAGAATGAATTATTTCCATGCTTATATCTATAAATACATAAAAGAGGAATAAAATATAACTTGAAGCAAAAAAGAAAAAAAAAAACCTGAACCTAATAGTTAAACAGAGGAAAACACTACCAAGGCACTTGCTCCAGTGGTAAACAATTCTGAAATTGGTCAGAGGTGGGGAATCATCTCCCATAGAGCCTGCAGCCCCACCCGCCCACGCAAGGAGCGTCCTTATTGCAAAGCTGTGGGACCGTGCCGAGGCCTCTGTGAGTAAACGTGAGCTGAGCCCCAGGCCAGCTGCTGCTGAACTGTTCCCACCCTTCCCAGGTGAAACACCTGAATATGTACAAGGGCTTGAAAGCCTAGAGGAAGGGCCCTGGAGCCACACCAGCGAAAGCACGCAGGCCAACTTGGTGCCTGCAGGTCAGCCAGGATGGTCCTGGCCACGGGCGCTCTTCTGGAAGCTTTCCATTGCCCTGCCTGAGATACCCCTCCTGTCCCGGCCCCCACTCCTTTTTTTCCTTACTCACCTCAGCCCGGAGAGATACTCCAGTGGAAGTTATGGGTGACACATCCTCTTCTTTACAGGTGGCAGCCTGGCAACTCCTGCAGAAAGTCCAGCAGAGCCCCACTCACACCGGGCCACCCACAAAGCCGTGGACCCTCACACCCTCCCACCAGCACAGCCCCGAGACTGCTGACGGGGCAGAGAATATGGAGTCAGGCACAGCTGCAGGGGCTATTGCTGCCTGGAGTGCTGTTTCTATTGACCTCAACCCAGGCACACCTGGGGAGGGCTTCCTGGCAGGGTCAGGCTGCCCAGGTCAGCTAATCCTCAGCCCTCAGGGAATCACATTGCAGAAAATGGACCTCGCTAAGACAGAATATTAGCCAAGGAAAAAAAGCACACAATGCCATTTGCAGCACCGTAGATGAGTCTAGAGGTAATCACGTGACTTGGAGTAAGTCAGAAAGTGAAAGACACATATCATATCATATCACTTATAGGTGTTACCTATAAATTGATACCAGGGCAGATATTTCCACGGAGAAGGGCAATCACAGATTCATTAAACAAACTTATGGTTCACCAAAGGAAAGGTGTGAGGATTGAATTCATTACGATATTGGGGCTAACAGACATATACAAACACAGTAGACATATATAATCACCAAAGACCTACGGAGTACCAAGAGAGGACTACTCAACATTCTGTCCTAACGTACATGGGAAAAGGATCCCAGGAAGTACAGACATATGTATATGTGTAAAAGAACCACCTCTTGCACACCTACAACAAGCTAAACGTTGTACTCAAACTTGCTGTAATAAAAAATAAATATTAAATTAAAAACACGAACAAGAAGTAGTGAGACAATCTTGAGGGGCTTTCTCCTGGCACATTCCGTTCTAAATTCCAATCTAGAACGCGACTTCCATTGAGGCTCTGCTGCCCTAGTAACCAGATTTGGTAAGGGAGAACTGCTGCCACCTTGTGGCCGTTTCACACAACAGCAGCTTTAATCCCAGCGCTAATGGTCAGTGTATATTATAAATCATTACAGGCCTGTAAATGACACCTGCCCTGAAAACAAATCCTGGGGTCATATATCGACCAAAAAATTCAAAAGACGTCCATATTTCAAAACGACAGTTTCAAGGGGCATATTTCACGCACATTAGTGTTCTGATTCTTTTGCTTTCTTTCTTTCTTTGTTAAAAATATGGGAATGGAAAAAGGTAACCCTCAGAAGGGGCGAAAACGTTCACAAACGAATCAATGGACAAAGGTTAAATCTCCAATATATATATACAGCTCATGCAGCTTAATATTAATACAACAAACAACCCAATACAAAAATGGGCAGAAGATCTAAATAGACGTTTCTTCAAAGAAGACACAGAGATGGCCAAGACGCACATGAAAAGCTGCTCAACATCACTAATTATTAGAGAAATGCAAATCAAAACTACAATGAGGTAAGACCTCACACCTGTTAGAATCGGCATCATCAGATAATGTACAAACAACAAATTCTGGGGAGGGTGTGGACAAAAGGAACCCTCTTCCGCTATTGGTGGGAATGTAAATTGATACAGTCACTATGGAGAACAGTATGGAGGTTCCTTTAAAAAACTAAAAAGAGAATTACCATAGGATCCAGCAATCCCACTTCTGGGCATATAACCAGAGAAAACCATAAATCACAGAGACACATTCACCACAATGTTCATTGCAGCACTATTTACAATAGCCAGGTAAAGGAAGCAACCTAAATGCCCACAGACAGACGAATGGATAAAGATGTGGTACATATATAAAATGGAATATTACTCAGCCACATAAAGGAATAAAATTGAGTCATTTGTAGAGAAGTTGATGGATCTAGAGACTGTCATACAGAGTGAAGTAAGTCAGAAAGAGAAAAACAAATATTGTATATTAATGCCTATATGTGGAACCTAGAAAAATGCTACAGATGAACTGGTTTGCAGGGCAGAAATAGAGACACAGAGGTAGAGAACAAACGTATGGACACAAAGTGGGGGAAGCCATGGGGTGGTGGTGGTGGGATGAGTTGGGAGATTGGGATTGACCTGTATACATGTATATGCATAAAATAGATAACTAATAATAACCTACTGTATAAAAAAAATAAATAAAATTAAATTTCAAAAATTTTCAAAATAAAATGTAAAAATAAAACAGAAAAAAAGTTCTTCCATTCACACTGATGTATTTATAAGAATGAATTATTACCATGCTTATATCTATAAATACATAAAGGAGGAATAAAATCTAACTTGAACCAAAAAAGAAAAAAAAAACTGAACCTAACAGTTATACAGAGGAAAACACTACCAAGGCACTTGCTCCAGTGGTAAACAATTCTGAAATTGGTCAGAGGTGGGGAATCATCTCCCATACAGCCAGCAGCCCCACCCGCCCACGCAAGGAGCGTCCTTATTGCAAAGCTGGGGGACCGTGCCGAGGCCTCTGTGAGTAAATGTGAGCTGAGCCCCAAGCCAGCTGCTGCTGAACTGTTCCCACCCTTCCCAGGTGAAACACCTGAATATGTACAAGGGCTTGAAAGCCTAGAGGAAGGGCCGTGGAGCCACACCAGTGAAAGCACGCAGGCCAACTTGGTGCCTTCAGGTCAGCAAGGATGGTCCTGGCCACGGGCGCTCTTCTGGAAAATTTCCATTGCCCTGCCTGAGATACCCCTCCTGTCCCGGCCCCCACTCCTTTTTTCCTTACTCACCTCAGCCCGGAGAGATACTCCAGTGGAAGTTATGGGTGACACATCCTCTTCTTTACAGGTGGCAGCCTGGCAACTCCTGCAGAAAGTCCAGCAGAGCCCCACTCACACCGGGCCACCCACAAAGCCGTGGACCCTCACACCCTCCCACCAGCACAGCCCCGAGACTGCTGACGGGGCAGAGAATATGGAGTCAGGCACAGCTGCAGGGGCTATTGCTGCCTGGAGTGCTGTTTCTATTGACCTCAACCCAGGCACACCTGGGGAGGGCTTGCCGGCAGGGTCAGGCTGCACAGGTCAGCTAATCCTCAGCCCTCAGGGAATCACATTGCAGAAAATGGACCTCACTAAGACAGAATATTAGCCAAGGAAAAAAAGCACACAATGCCATTTGCAGCACCGTAGATGAGTCTAGAGGTAATCACGTGACTTGGAGTAAGTCAGAAAGTGAAAGACACATATCATATCATATCACTTATAGGTGTTACCTATAAATTGATACCAGGGCAGATATTTCCACAGAGAAGGGCAATCAAAGATTCATTAAACAAACTTATGGTTCACCAAAGGAAAGGTGTGAGGATTGAATTCATTATGATATTGGGGTTAACAGATATATACAAACACAGTAGACGTATATAATCACCAAAGACCTACGGAGTACCAAGAGAAGACTACTCAACATTCTGTCATAACGAACATGGGAAAAGGATCCCAGGAAGAACAGACATATGTATATGTGTAAAAGAACCACCTCTTGCACACCTACAACAAGCTAAACGTTGTACTCAAACTTGCTGTAATAAAAAATAAAAAATTAAATTAAAAACACGAACAAGAAGTAGTGAGACAAACTTGAGGGGCTTTCTCCTGGCACATTCCGTTCTACATTCCAATCTAGAATGCAACTTCCATTGAGGCTCAGCTGCCCTAGTAACCAGATCTGGTAAGGGAGAACTGCTGCCACCTTGTGGCCGTTTCACACAACAGCAGCTTTAATCCCAGCACTAATGGTCAGTGGATATTCCAAATCATTACAGGCCTGTAAATGACACCTGCCCTGAAAACAAATCCTGGGGTCATATATCGACCAAGAAATTGAAAAGACGTCCATATTTCAAAACGACAGTTTCAAGAGGCATATTTCACGCACATTAGTGTTCTGATTCTTTTGCTTTCTTTCTTTCTTTGTTAAAAAAACGGGAATGGAAAAAGGTAACACTCAGAAGGGGCGAAAACGTTCACAAACGAATCAATGGACAAAGGTTTAATCTCCAATATATATATACAGCTCATGCAGCTTAATATAAATACAACAAACAACCCAATACAAAAATGGGCAGAAGATCTAAATAGACGTTTCTTTAAAGAAGACACAGAGATGGCCAAGACGCACATGAAAAGCTGCTCAACATCACTAATTATTAGAGAAATGCAAATCAAAACTACAATGAGGTAAGACCTCACAACTGTTAGAATCGGCATCATCAGATAATGTACAAACAACAAATTCTGGGGAGGGTGTGGACAAAAGGAACCCTCTTCCGCTATTGGTGGGAATGTAAATTGATACAGTCACAATGGTGAACAGTATGGAGGTTCCTTTAAAAAACTAAAAAGAGAATTACCATAGGATCCAGCAATTCCACTTCTGGGCATATACCCAGAGAAAACCATAAATCACAGAGACACATTCACCACAATGTTCATTGCAGCACTATTTACAATAGCCAGGTAATGGAAGCAACCTAAATGCCCACAGACAGACGAATGGATAAAGATGTGGTACATATATAAAATGGAATATTACTCAGCCATAAAAAGGAATGAAACTGGGTCATTTGTAGAGAAGTTGATGGATCTAGAGACTGTCATACAGAGTGAAGTAAGTCAGAAAGAGAAAAACAAATATTGTATATTAATGCCTATATGTGGAACCTAGAAAAATGCTACAGATGAACTGGTTTGCAGGGCAGAAATAGAGACACAGAGGTAGAGAACAAACGTATGGACACAAAGTGGGGGAAGCCATGGGGTGGTGGTGGTGGGATGGGTTGGGAGATTGGGATTGACCTGCATACATGTCTATGCATAAAATAGATAACTAATAATAACCTACTGTATAAAAAAATAAATAAAATTAAATTTCAAAAATTTTAAAAATAAAATGTAAAAATAAAACAGAAAAAATGTTCTTCCATTCACACTGATGTATTTATAAGAATGAATTGTTTCCATGCTTATATCTATAAATACATAAAAGAGGAATAAAATCTAACTTGAACCAAAAAAGAAAAAAAAAAAACTGAACCTAACAGTTATACAGAGGAAATCACTACCAAGGCACTTGCTCCTGTGGTAAACAATTCTGAAATTGGTCAGAGGTGGGGAATCATCTCCCATAGAGCCAGCAGCCCCGCCCGCCCACGCAAGGAGCGTCCTTATTGCAAAGCTGGGGGACCGTGCCGAGGCCTCTGTGAGTAAACGTGAGCTGAGCCCCAGGCCAGCTGCTGCTGAACTGTTCCCACCCTTCCCAGGTGAAACACCTGAATATGTACAAGGGCTTGAAAGCCTAGAGGAAGGGCCGTGGAGCCACACCAGCGAAAGCACGCAGGCCAACTTGGTGCCTGCAGGTCAGCCAGGATGGTCCTGGCCACGGGCGCTCTTCTGGAAGCTTTCCATTGCCCTGCCTGAGATACCCCTCCTGTCCCGGCCCCCACTCCTATTTTTCCTTCCTCACCTCAGCCCGGAGAGATACTCCAGTGGAAGTTATGGGTGACACATCCTCTTCTTTACAAGTGGCAGCCTGGCAACTCCTGCAGAAAGTCCAGCAGAGCCCCACTCACACCGGGCCACCCACAAAGCCGTGGACCCTCACACCCTCCCACCAGAACAGCCCCGAGACTGCTGACGGGGCAGAGAATATGGAGTCAGGCACAGCTGCAGGGGCTATTGCTGCCTGGAGTGCTGTTTATATTGACCTCAACCCAGGCACACCTGGGGAGGGCTTGCCGGCAGGGTCAGGCTGCCCAGGTCAGCTAATCCTCAGCCCTCAGGGAATCACATTGCAGAAAATGGACCTCGCTAAGACAGAATATTAGCCAAGGATAAAAAGCACACAATGCCATTTACAGCACCGTAGATGAGTCTAGAGGTAATCACGTGACTTGGAGTAAGTCAGAAAGTGAAAGACACATATCATATCATATCACTTATAGGTGTTACCTATAAATTGATACCAGGGCAGATATTTCCATGGAGAAGGGCCATCACAGATTCATTAAACAAACTTATGGTTCACCAAAGAAAGGTGTGAGGATTGAATTCATTACGATATTGGGGTTAACAGACATATACAAACACAGTAGACATATATAATCACCAAAGACGTACGGAGTACCAAGAGAAGACTACTCAACATTCTGTCATAACGTACATGGGAAAAGGATCCCAGGAAGAACAGACATATGTATATGTGTAAAAGAACCACCTCTTGCACACCTACAACAAGCTAAACGTTGTACTCAAACTTGCTGTAATAAAAAATAAAAAATTAAATTAAAAACACGAACAAGAAGTAGTGAGACAAACTTGAGGGGCTTTCTCCTGGCACATTCCGTTCTACATTCCAATCTAGAACGCGACTTCCATTGAGGCTCTGCTGCCCTAGTAACCAGATTTGGTAAGGGAGAACTGCTGCCACCTTGTGGCCGTTTCACACAACAGCAGCTTTAATCCCAGCGCTAATGGTCAGTGGATATTCCAAATCATTACAGGCCTGTAAATGACACCTGCCCTGAAAACAAATCCTGGGGTCATATATCGACCAAAAAATTCAAAAGACGTCCATATTTCAAAACGACAGTTTCAAGAGGCATATTTCACGCACATTAGTGTTCTGATTCTTTTGCTTTCTTTTTTCTTTGTTAAAAAAACGGGAATGGAAAAAGGCAACCGTCAGAATGGGCGAAAACGTTCACAAACGAATCAATGGACAAAGTTTTAATCTCCAATATATATAAACAGCTCATGCAGCTTAATATTAATAAAACAAACAACCCAATACAAAAATGGGCAGAAGATCTAAATAGACATTTCTTCAAAGAAGACTCAGAGATGGCCAAGACGCACATGAAAAGCTGCTCAACATCACTAATTATTAGAGAAATGCAAATCAAAGCTACAATGAGGTAAGACCTCACACCTGTTAGAATCGGCATCATCAGATAATCTACAAACAACAAATTCTGGGGAGGGTGTGGACAAAAGGAACCCTCTTCCGCTATTGGTGGGAATGTAAATTGATACAGTCACTATGGAGAACAGTATGGAGGTTCCTTTAAAAAACTAAAAAGAGAATTACCATAGGATCCAGCAATCCCACTTCTGGGCATATACCCAGAGAAAACCATAAATCACAAAGACACATTCACCACAATGTTCATTGCAGCACTATTTACAATAGCCAGGTAATGGAAGCAAACTAAATGCCCACGGACAGACGAATGGATAAAGATGTGGTACATATATAAAATGGAATATTACTCATCCATATAAAGGAATGAAACTGAGTCATTTGTAGAGAAGTTGATGGATCTAGAGACTGTCATACAGAGTGAAGTAAGTCAGAAAGAGAAAAACAAATATTGTATATTAATGCCTATATGTGGAACCTAGAAAAATGCTACAGATGAACTGGTTTGCAGGGCAGAAATAGAGACACAGAGGTAGAGAACAAACGTATCGACACAAAGTGGGGCTAGCCATGGGGTGGTGGTGGTGGGATGAGTTGGGAGATTGGGATTGACCTGTATACATGTCTATGCATAAAATAGATAACTAATAATAACCTAGTGTATAAAAAAATAAATAAAATTAAATTTCAAAATTTTTAAAAATAAAATGTAAAAATAAAACAGAAAAAATGTTCTTCCATTCACACTGATGTATTTATAAGAATGAATTATTTCCATGCTTATATCTATAAATACATAAAAGAGGAATAAAATCTAACTTGAACCAAAAAAGAAAAAAAAAAAACTGAACCTAACAGTTATACAGAGGAAATCACTACCAAGGCACTTGCTCCAGTGGTAAACAATTCTGAAATTGGTCAGAGGTGGGGAATCATCTCCCATAGAGCCAGCAGCCCCGCCCGCCCACGCAAGGAGCGTCCTTATTGCAAAGCTGGGGGACCGTGCCGAGGCCTCTGTGAGTAAACGTGAGCTGAGCCCCAGGCCAGCTGCTGCTGAACTGTTCCCACCCTTCCCAGGTGAAACACCTGAATATGTACAAGGGCTTGAAAGCCTAGAGGAAGGGCCGTGGAGCCACACCAGCGAAAGCACGCAGGCCAACTTGGTGCCTGCAGGTCAGCCAGGATGGTCCTGGCCACGGGCGCTCTTCTGGAAGCTTTCCATTGCCCTGCCTGAGATACCCCTCCTGTCCCGGGCCCCACTCCTTTTTTTCCTTCCTCACCTCAGCCCGGAGAGATACTCCAGTGGAAGTTATGGGTGACACATCCTCTTCTTTACAAGTGGCAGCCTGGCAACTCCTGCAGAAAGTCCAGCAGAGCCCCACTCACACCGGGCCACCCACAAAGCCGTGGACCCTCACACCCTCCCACCAGCACAGCCCCGAGACTGCTGACGGGGCAGAGAATATGGAGTCAGGCACAGCTGCAGGGGCTATTGATGCCTGGAGTGCTGTTTCTATTGACCTCAACCCAGGCACACCTTGGGAGGGCTTGCCGGCAGGGTCAGGCTGCCCAGGTCAGCTAATCCTCAGCCCTCAGGGAATCACATTGCAGAAAACGGACCTCGCTAAGACACAATATTAGCCAAGGAAAAAAAGCACACAATGCCATTTGCAGCACCGTAGATGAGTCTAGAGGTAATCACGTGACTTGGAGTAAGTCAGAAAGTGAAAGACACATATCATATCATATCACTTATAGGTGTTACCTATAAATTGATACCAGGGCAGATATTTCCACGGAGAAGGGCCATCACAGATTCATTAAACAAACTTATGGTTCACCAAAGGAAAGGTGTGAGGATTGAATTCATTACGATATTGGGGTTAACAGACATATACAAACACAGTAGACATATATAATCACCAAAGACGTACGGAGTACCAAGAGAAGACTACTCAACATTCTGTCATAACGTACATGGGAAAAGGATCCCAGGAAGAACAGACATATGTATATGTGTAAAAGAACCACCTCTTGCACACCTACAACAAGCTAAACGTTGTACTCAAACTTGCTGTAATAAAAAATAAAAAATTAAATTAAAAACACGAACAAGAAGTAGTGAGACAAACTTGAGGGGCTTTCTCCTGGCACATTCCGTTCTACATTCCAATCTAGAACGCGACTTCCATTGAGGCTCTGCTGCCCTAGTAACCAGATTTGGTAAGGGAGAACTGCTGCCACCTTGTGGCCGTTTCACACAACAGCAGCTTTAATCCCAGCGCTAATGGTCAGTGGATATTCCAAATCATTACAGGCCTGTAAATGACACCTGCCCTGAAAA
Organism: Mesoplodon bidens; assembly: GCF_964165515.1. Taxonomy (NCBI): domain Eukaryota; kingdom Metazoa; phylum Chordata; class Mammalia; order Artiodactyla; family Ziphiidae; genus Mesoplodon; species Mesoplodon bidens. Next base: position 95,005 of record NW_027671609.1, on the reverse strand, counting down.
CAAATCCTGGGGTCATATATCGACCAAAAAATTCAAAAGACGTCCATATTTCAAAACGACAGTTTCAAGAGGCGTATTTCACGCACATTAGTGTTCTGCTTCTTTTGCTTGCTTGCTTTCTTTGTTAAAAAAACGGGAATGGAAAAAGGCAACCGTCAGAATGGGCGAAAACGTTCACAAACGAATCAATGGTCAAAGGTTTAATCTCCAATATATATAAACAGCTCATGCAGCTTAAAATTAATAAAACAAACAACCCAATACAAAAATGGGCAGAAGATCTAAATAGACATTTCTTCAAAGAAGACTCAGAGATGGCCAAGACGCACATGAAAAGCTGCTCAACATCACTAATTATTAGAGAAATGCAAATCAAAACTACAATGAGGTAAGACCTCACACCTGTTAGAATCGGCATCATCAGATAATCTACAAACAACAAATTCTGGGGAGGGTGTGGACAAAAGGAACCCTCTTCCGCTATTGGTGGGAACGTAAATTGATACAGTCACTATGGAGAAGAGTATGGAGGTTCCTTTAAAAAACTAAAAAGAGAATTACCATAGGATCCAGCAATCCCACTTCTGGGCATATACCCAGAGAAAACCATAAATCACAAAGACACATTCACCACAATGTTCATTGCAGCACTATTTACAATAGCCAGGTAATGGAAGCAAACTAAATGCCCACGGACAGACGAATGGATAAAGATGTGGTACATATATAAAATGGAATATTACTCAGCCATATAAAGGAATGAAACTGAGTCATTTGTAGAGAAGTTGATGGATCTAGAGACTGTCATACAGAGTGAAGTAAGTCAGAAAGAGAAAAACAAATATTGTATATTAATGCCTATATGTGGAACCTAGAAAAATGCTACAGATGAACTGGTTTGCAGGGCAGAAATAGAGACACAGAGGTAGAGAACAAACGTATCGACACAAAGAGGGGGAAGCCATGGGGTGGTGGTGGTGGGATAAGTTGGGAGATTGGGATTGACCTGTATACATGTCTATGCATAAAATAGATAACTAATAATAACCTACTGTATAAAAAAATAAATAAAATTAAATTTCAAAATTTTTAAAAATAAAATGTAAAAATAAAACAGAAAAAAAGTTCTTCCATTCACACTGATGTATTTATAAGAATGAATTATTTCCATGCTTATATCTATAAATTCATAAAAGAGGAATAAAATCTAAATTGAACCAAAAAAGAAAAAAAAACTGAACCTAACAGTTATACAGAGGAAAACACTACCAAGGCACTTGCTCCAGTGGTAAACAATTCTGAAATTGGTCAGAGGTGGGGAATCATCTCCCATACAGCCAGCAGCCCCACCCGCCCACGCAAGGAGCGTCCTTATTGCAAAGCTGGGGGACCGTGCCGAGGCCTCTGTGAGTAAACGTGAGCTGAGCCCCAGGCCAGCTGCTGCTGAACTGTTCCCACCCTTCCCAGGTGAAACACCTGAATATGTACAAGGGCTTGAAAGCCTAGAGGAAGGGCCGTGGAGCCACACCAGCGAAAGCACGCAGGCCAACTTGGTGCCTGCAGGTCAGCCAGGATGGTCCTGGCCACGGGCGCTCTTCTGGAAGCTTTCCATTGCCCTGCCTGAGATACCCCTCCTGTCCCGGCCCCCACTCCTTTTTTTCCTTACTCACCTCAGCCCGGAGAGATACTCCAGTGGAAGTTATGGGTGACACCTCCTCTTCTTTACTGGTGGCAGCCTGGCAACTCCTGCAGAAAGTCCAGCAGAGCCCCACTCACACCGGGCCACCCACAAAGCCGTGGACCCTCACACCCTCCCACCAGCACAGCCCCGAGACTGCTGACGGGGCAGAGAATATGGAGTCAGGCACAGCTGCAGGGGCTATTGCTGCCTGGAGTGCTGTTTCTATTGACCTCAACCCAGGCACACCTGGGGAGGGCTTGCCGGCAGGGTCAGGCTGCCCAGGTCAGCTAATCCTCAGCCCTCAGGGAATCACATTGCAGAAAACGGACCTCGCTAAGACAGAATATTAGCCAAGGAAAAAAAGCACACAATGCCATTTGCAGCACCGTAGATGAGTCTAGAGGTAATCACGTGACTTGGAGTAAGTCAGAAAGTGAAAGACACATATCATATCATATCACTTATAGGTGTTACCTATAAATTGATACCAGGGCAGATATTTCCACGGAGAAGGGCAATCACAGATTCATTAAACAAACTTATGGTTCACCAAAGGAAAGGTGTGAGGATTGAATTCATTACGATATTGGGGTTAACAGACATATACAAACACAGTAGACGTATATAATCAACAAAGACCTACGGAGTACCAAGAGAAGACTACTCAACATTCTGTCATAACGAACATGGGAAAAGGATCCCAGGAAGAACAGACATATGTATATGTGTAAAAGAACCACCTCTTGCACACCTACAACAAGCTAAACGTTGTACTCAAACTTGCTGTAATAAAAAATAAAAAATTAAATTAAAAACACGAACAAGAATTAGTGAGAAAAACTTGAGGGGATTTCTCCTGGTACATTCCGTTCTACATTCCAATCTAGAACGCGACTTCCATTGAGGCTCTGCTGCCCTAGTAACCAGATTTGGTAAGGGAGAACTGCTGCCACCTTGTGGCCGTTACACACAACAGCAGCTTTAATCCCAGCGCTAATGGTCAGTGGATATTCCAAATCATTACAGGCCTGTAAATGACACCTGCCCTGAAAACAAATCCTGGGGTCATATATCGACCAAAAAATTCAAAAGACGTCCATATTTCAAAACGACAGTTTCAAGAGGCATATTTCACGCACATTAGTGTTCTGCTTCTTTTGATTTCTTTCTTTCTTTGTTAAAAAAACGGGAATGGAAAAAGGCAACCCTCACAATGGGCGAAAACTTTCACAAACGAATCAATGGACAAAGGTTTAATCTCCAATATATATAAACAGCTCATGCAGCTTAATTTTAATTAAAAAAGCAATGCAATAGAAAAATGGGCAGAAGATATAAAGAGACGTTTCTTCAAAGAAGACACAGAGATGGCCAAGACGCACATGAAAAGCTGCTCAACATCACTAATTATTAGAGAAATGCAAATCAAAACTACAATGAGGTAAGACCTCACACCTGTTAGAATCGGCATCATCAGATATTCTACAAACCACAAATTCTGGGGAGGGTGTGGACAAAAGGAACCCTCTTCCGCTATGGGTGGGAATGTAAATTGGTACCGTCACTATGGAGAACAGTATGGAGGTTCCTTTAAAAAACTAAAAAGAGAATTACCATAGGATCCAGCAATCCCACTTCTGGGCATATACCCAGAGAAAACCATAAATCACAAAGACACATTCACCACAATGTTCATTGCAGCACTATTTACAATAGCCAGGTAATGGAAGCAACCTAAATGCCCACAGACAGACGATTGGATAAAGATGTGGTACATATATAAAATGGAATATTACTCAGCCATAAAAAGGAATGAAACTGGGTCATTTGTAGAGAAGTTGATGGATCTAGAGACTGTCATACAGAGTGAAGTAAGTCAGAAAGAGAAAAACAAATATTGTATATTAATGCCTATATGTGGAACCTAGAAAAATGCTACAGATGAACTGGTTTGCAGGGCAGAAATAGAGACACAGAGGTAGAGAACAAACGTATGGACACAAAGTGGGGGAAGCCATGGGGTGGTGGTGGTGGGATGAGTTGGGAGATTGGGATTGACCTGTATACATGTCTATTCATAAAATAGATAACTAATAATAACGTAGTGTATAAAAAAATAAATTAAATTAAATTTCAAAATTTTTAAAAATAAAATGTAAAAATAAAACAGAAAAAAAGTTCTTCCATTCACACTGATGTATTTATAAGAATGAATTATTTCCATGCTTATATCTATAAATTCATAAAAGAGGAATAAAATCTAACTTGAACCAAAAAAGACAAAAAAAAAACTGAACCTAACAGTTATACAGAGGAAAACACTACCAAGGCACTTGCTCCAGTGGTAAACAATTCTGAAATTGGTCAGAGGTGGGGAATCATCTCCCATACAGCCAGCAGCCCCACCCGCCCACGCAAGGAGCGTCCTTATTGCAAAGCTGGGGACCGTGCCGAGGCCTCTGTGAGTAAACGTGAGCTGAGCCCCAGGCCAGCTGCTGCTGAACTGTTCCCACCCTTCCCAGGTGATACACCTGAATATGTACAAGGGCTTGAAAGCCTAGAGGAAGGGCCGTGGAGCCACACCAGCGAAAGTACGCAGGCCAACTTGGTGCCTGCAGGACAGCCAGGATGGTCCTGGCCACGGGCGCTCTTCTGGAAGCTTTCCATTGCCCTGCCTGAGATACCCCTCCTGTCCCGGCCCCCACTCCTTTTTTTCCTTACTCACCTCAGCCCGGAGAGATACTCCAGTGGAAGTTATGGGTGACACCTCCTCTTCTTTACAGGTGGCAGCCTGGCAACTCCTGCAGAAAGTCCAGCAGAGCCCCACTCACACCGGGCCACCCACAAAGCCGTGGACCCTCACACCCTCCCACCAGCACAGCCCCGAGACTGCTGACGGGGCAGAGAATATGGAGTCAGGCACAGCTGCAGGGGCTATTGCTGCCTGGAGTGCTGTTTCTATTGACCTCAACCCAGGCACACCTGGGGAGGGCTTGCCGGCAGGGTCAGGCTGCCCAGGTCAGCTAATCCTCAGCCCTCAGGGAATCACATTGCAGAAAATGGGCCTCGCTAAGACAGAATATTAGCCAAGGAAAAAAAGCACACAATGCCATTTGCAGCACCGTAGATGAGTCTAGAGGTAATCACGTGACTTGGAGTAAGTCAGAAAGTGAAAGACACATATCATATCATATCACTTATAGGTGTTACCTATAAATTGATACCAGGGCAGATATTTCCACGGAGAAGGGCCATCACAGATTCATTAAACAAACTTATGGTTCACCAAAGGAAAGGTGTGAGGATTGAATTCATTACGATATTGGGGTTAACAGACATATACAAACACAGTAGACATATATAATCACCAAAGACGTACGGAGTACCAAGAGAAGACTACTCAACATTCTGTCATAACGTACATGGGAAAAGGATCCCAGGAAGAACAGACATATGTATATGTGTAAAAGAACCACCTCTTGCACACCTACAACAAGCTAAACGTTGTACTCAAACTTGCTGTAATAAAAAATAAAAAATTAAATTAAAAACACGAACAAGAAGTAGTGAGACAAACTTGAGGGGCTTTCTCCTGGCACATTCCGTTCTACATTCCAATCTAGAACGCGACTTCCATTGAGGCTCTGCTGCCCTAGTAACCAGATTTGGTAAGGGAGAACTGCTGCCACCTTGTGGCCGTTTCACACAACAGCAGCTTTAATCCCAGCGCTAATGGTCAGTGGATATTCCAAATCATTACAGGCCTGTAAATGACACCTGCCCTGAATACAAATCCTGGGGTCATATATCGACCAAAAAATTCAAAAGACGTCCATATTTCAAAACGACAGTTTCAAGAGGCATATTTCACGCACATTAGTGTTCTGATTCTTTTGCTTTCTTTCTTTCTTTGTTAAAAAAACGGGAATGGAAAAAGGCAACCGTCAGAATGGGCGAAAACGTTCACAAACGAATCAATGGACAAAGGTTTAATCTCCAATATATATAAACAGCTCATGCAGCTTAATATTAATAAAACAAACAACCCAATACAAAAATGGGCAGAAGATCTAAATAGACATTTCTTCAAAGAAGACACAGAGATGGCCAAGACGCACATGAAAAGCTGCTCAACATCACTAATTATTAGAGAAATGCAAATCAAAACTACAATGAGGTAAGACCTCACACCTGTTAGAATCGGCATCATCAGATAATCTACAAACAACAAATTCTGGGGAGGGTGTGGACAAAAGGAACCCTCTTCCGCTATTGGTGGGAACGTAAATTGATACAGTCACTATGGAGAAGAGTATGGAGGTTCCTTTAAAAAACTAAAAAGAGAATTACCATAGGATCCAGCAATCCCACTTCTGGGCATATACCCAGAGAAAACCATAAATCACAAAGACACATTCACCACAATGTTCATTGCAGCACTATTTACAATAGCCAGGTAATGGAAGCAAACTAAATGCCCACGGACAGACGAATGGATAAAGATGTGGTACATATATAAAATGGAATATTACTCAGCCATATAAAGGAATGAAATTGAGTCATTTGTAGAGAAGTTGATGGATCTAGAGACTGTCATACAGAGTGAAGTAAGTCAGAAAGAGAAAAACAAATATTGTATATTAATGCCTATATGTGGAACCTAGAAAAATGCTACAGATGAACTGGTTTGCAGGGCAGAAATAGAGACACAGAGGTAGAGGACAAACGTATCGACACAAAGTGGGGGAAGCCATGGGGTGGTGGTGGTGGGATGAGTTGGGAGATTGGGATTGACCTGTATACATGTCTATTCATAAAATAGATAACTAATAATAACGTAGTGTATAAAAAAATAAATAAAATTAAATTTCAAAATTTTTAAAAATAAAATGTAAAAATAAAACAGAAAAAAAGTTCTTCCATTCACACTGATGTATTTATAAGAATGAATTATTTCCTTGCTTATATCTATAAATTCATAAAAGAGGAATAAAATCTAACTTGAACCAAAAAAGAAAAAAAAAAAACAGAACCTAACAGTTATACAGAGGAAAACACTACCAAGGCACTTGCTCCAGTGGTAAACAATTCTGAAATTGGTCAGAGGTGGGGAATCATCTCCCATACAGCCAGCAGCCCCACCCGCCCACGCAAGGAGCGTCCTTATTGCAAAGCTGGGGGACCGTGCCGAGGCCTCTGTGAGTAAACGTGAGCTGAGCCCCAGGCCAGCTGCTGCTGAACTGTTCCCACCTTTCCCAGGTGAAACACCTGAATATGTACAAGGGCTTGAAAGCCTAGAGGAAGGGCCGTGGAGCCACACCAGCGAAAGTACGCAGGCCAACTTGGTGCCTGCAGGTCAGCCAGGATGGTCCTGGCCACGGGCGCTCTTCTGGAAGCTTTCCATTGCCCTGCCTGAGATACCCCTCCTGTCCCGGCCCCCACGCCTTTTTTTCCTTACTCACCTCAGCCCGGAGAGATACTCCAGTGGAAGCTATGGGTGACACCTCCTCTTCTTTACAGGTGGCAGCCTGGCAACTCCTGCAGAAAGTCCAGCAGAGCCCCACTCACACCGGGCCACCCACAAAGCCGTGGACCCTCACACCCTCCCACCAGCACAGCCCCGAGACTGCTGACGGGGCAGAGAATATGGAGTCAGGCACAGCTGCAGGGGCTATTGCTGCCTGGAGTGCTGTTTCTATTGACCTCAACCCAGGCACACCTGGGGAGGGCTTGCCGGCAGGGTCAGGCTGCCCAGGTCAGCTAATCCTCAGCCCTCAGGGAATCACATTGCAGAAAATGGGCCTCGCTAAGACAGAATATTAGCCAAGGAAAAAAAGCACACAATGCCATTTGCAGCACCGTCGATGAGTCTAGAGGTAATCACGTGACTTGGAGTAAGTCAGAAAGTGAAAGACACATATCATATCATATCACTTATAGGTGTTACCTATAAATTGATACCAGGGCAGATATTTCCACGGAGAAGGGCAATCACAGATTCATTAAAGAAACTTATGGTTCACCAAAGGAAAGGTGTGAGGATTGAATTCATTATGATATTGTGGTTAACAGACATATACAAACACAGTAGACGTATATAATCACCAAAGACCTATGGAGTACCAAGAGAAGACTACTCAACATTCTGTCATAACGTACATGGGAAAAGGATCCCAGGAAGAACAGACATATGTATATGTGTAAAAGAACCACCTCTTGCACACCTACAACAAGCTAAACATTGTACTCAAACTTGCTGTAATAAAAAATAAAAAATTAAATTAAAAACACGAACAAGAAGTAGTGAGACAAACTTTAGGGGCTTTCTCCTGGCACATTACGTTCTACATTCCAATCTAGAACGCGACTTCCATTGAGGTTCTGCTGCCCTAGTAACCAGATTTGGTAAGGGAGAACTGCTGCCACCTTGTGGCCGTTTCACACAACAGCAGATTTAATCCCAGCGCTAATGGTCAGTGGATATTCCAAATCATTACAGGCCTGTAAATGACACCTGCCCTGAAAACAAATCCTGGGGTCATATATCGACCAAGAAATTCAAAAGACGTCCATATTTCAAAACGACAGTTTCAAGAGGCATATTTCACGCACATTAGTGTTCTGCTTCTTTTGATTTCTTTCTTTCTTTGTTAAAAATACGGGAATGGAAAAAGGCAACCCTCAGAATGGGCGAAAACGTTCACAAACGAATCAATGGACAAAGGTTTAATCTCCAATATATATAAACAGCTCATGCAGCTTAATATTAATAAAACAAACAACCCAATACAAAAATGGGCAGAAGATCTAAATAGACGTTTCTTCAAAGAAGACACAGAGATGGCCAAGACGCACATGAAAAGCTGCTCAACATCACTAACTATTAGAGAAATGCAAATCAAAACTACAATGAGGTAAGACCTCACACCTGTTAGAATCGGCATCATCAGATAATCTACAAACAACAAATTTTGGGGAGGGTGTGGACAAAAGGAACCCTCTTCCGCTATTGGTGGGAATGTAAATTGATACAGTCACTATGGAGAACAGTATGGAGGTTCCTTTAAAAACTAAAAAGAGAACTACCATAGGATCCAGCAATCCCACTTCTGGGCATATACCCAGAGAAAACCATAAATCACAGAGACACATTCACCACAATGTTCATTGCAGCACTATTTACAATAGCCAGGTAATGGAAGCAACCTAAATGCCCACAGACAGACGAATGGATAAAGATGTGGTACATATATAAAATGGAATATTACTCAGCCATAAAAAGGAATGAAACTGAGTCATTTGTAGAGAAGTTGATGGATCTACAGTCTGTCATACAGAGTGAAGTAAGTCAGAAAGAGAAAAACAAATATTGTATATTAATTCCTATATGTGGAACCTAGAAAAATGCTACAGATGAACTGGTTTGCAGGGCAGAAATAGAGACACAGAGGTAGAGAACAAACGTATGGACACAAAGTGGGGGAAGCCATGGGGTGGTGGTGGTGGGATGAGTTGGGAGATTGGGATTGACCTGTATACATGTCTATGCATAAAATAGATAACTAAGAATAACCTACTGTATAAAAAAAATAAATAAAAGTAAGTTTCAAAAATTTTAAAAATAAAATATAAAAATAAAACAGAAAAAATGTTCTTCCATTCACACTGATGTATTTATAAGAATGAATTATTTCCATGCTTATATCCATAAATACATAAAAGAGGAATAAAATCTAACATGAACCAAAAAAGAAAAAAAAACTGAACCTAACAGTTATACAGAGGAAAACACTACCAAGGCACTTGCTCCAGTGGTAAACAATTCTGAAATTGGTCAGAGGTGGGGAATCATCTCCCATAGAGCCAGCAGACCCGCCCGCCCACGCAAGGTGTGTCCTTATTGCAAAGCTGGGGGACCGTGCCGAGGCCTCTGTGAGTAAACGTGAGCTGAGCCCCAGGCCAGCTGCTGCTGAACTGTTCCCACCCTTCCCAGGTGAAACACCTGAATATGTACAAGGGCTTGAAAGCCTAGAGGTAGGTCCGTGGAGCCACACCAGCGACAGCACGCAGCCCAACTTGGTGCCTGCAGGTCAGCCAGGATGGTCCTGGCCACGGGCGCTCTTCTGGAAGCTTTCCATTGCCCTGCCTGAGATACCCCTCCTGTCCCGGCCCCCATTCCTATTTTTCCTTCCTCACCTCAGCCCGGAGAGATACTCCAGTGGAAGTTATGGGTGACACAACCTCTTCTTTACAAGTGGCAGCCTGGCAAGTCCTGCAGAAAGTCCAGCAGAGCCCCACTCACACCGGGCCACCCACAAAGCCGTGGACCCTCACACCCTCCCACCAGCACAGCCCCGAGACTGCTGACGGGGCAGAGAATATGGAGTCAGGCACAGCTGCAGGGGCTATTGCTGCCTGGAGTGCTGTTTATATTGACCTCAACCCAGGCACACCTGGGGAGGGCTTGCCGGCAGGGTCAGGCTGCCCAGGTCAGCTAATCCTCAGCCCTCAGGGAATCACATTGCAGAAAATGGACCTCGCTAAGACAGAATATTCGCCAAGGAAAAGAAGCACACAATGCCATTTGCAGCACCGTAGATGAGTCTAGAGGTACTCACGTGACTTGGAGTAAGTCAGAAAGTGAAAGACACATATCATATCATATCACTTATAGGTGTTACCTATAAATTGATACCAGGGCAGATATTTCCACGGAGAAGGGCAATCACAGATTCATTAAACAAACTTATGGTTCACCAAAGGAAAGGTGTGAGGATTGAATTCATTACGATATTGGGGTTAACAGACATATACAAACACAGTAGACATATATAATCACCAAAGACCTACGGAGTACCAAGAGAAGACTACTCAACATTCTGTCCTAACGTACATGGGAAAAGGATCCCAGGAAGAACAGACATATGTATATGTGTAAAAGAACCACCTCTTGCACACCTACAACAAGCTAAACGTTGTACTCAAACTTGCTGTAATAAAAAATAAAAAATTAAATTAAAAACACGAACAAGAAGTAGTGAGACAAACTTGAGGGGCTTTCTCCTGGCACATTCCGTTCTACATTCCAATCTAGAACGCGACTTCCATTGAGGCTCTGCTGCCCTAGTAACCAGATTTGGTAAGGGAGAACTGCTGCCACCTTGTGGCCGTTTCACACAACAGCAGCTTTAATCCCAGCGCTAATGGTCAGTGGATATTCCAAATCATTACAGGCCTGTAAATGACACCTGCCCTGAAAACAAATCCTGGGGTCATATATCGACCAAAAAATTCAAAAGACGTCCATATTTCAAAACGACAGTTTCAAGAGGCATATTTCACGCACATTAGTGTTCTGATTCTTTTGCTTTCTTTCTTTCTTTGTTAAAAATACGGGAATGGAAAAAGGTAACCCTCAGAAGGGGCGAAAACGTTCACAAACGAATCAATGGACAAAGGTTAAATCTCCAATATATATATACAGCTCATGCAGCTTAATATTAATACAACAAACAACCCAATACAAAAATGGGCAGAAGATCTAAATAGACGTTTCTTCAAAGAAGACACAGAGATGGCCAAGACGCACATGAAAAGCTGCTCAACATCACTAATTATTAGAGAAATGCAAATCAAAACTACAATGAGGTAAGACCTCACACCTGTTAGAATCGGCATCATCAGATAATCTACAAACAACAAATTCTGGGGAGGGTGTGGACAAAAGGAACCCTCTTCCGCTATTGGTGGGAATGTAAATTGATACAGTCACTATGGAGAACAGTATGGAGGTTCCTTTAAAAAACTAAAAAGAGAATTACCATAGGATCCAGCAATCCCACTTCTGGGCATATACCCAGAGAAACCATAAATCACAGAGACACATTCACCACAATGTTCATTGCAGCACTATTTAAAATAGCCAGGTAATGGAAGCAACCTAAATGCCCACAGACAGACGAATGGATAAAGATGTGGTACATATATAAAATGGAATATTACTCAGCCATAAAAAGGAATGAAACTGAGTCATTTGTAGAGAAGTTGATGGATCTAGAGACTGTCATTCAGAGTGAAGTCAGTCAGAAAGAGAAAAACAAATATTGTATATTAATGCCTATATGTGGAACCTCGAAATATGCTACAGATGAACTGGTTTGCAGGGCAGAAATAGAGACACAGAGGTAGAGAACAAACGTATGGACACAAAGTGTGGGAAGCCATGGTGTGGTGGTGGTGGGATGAGTTGGGAGATTGGGATTGACCTGTATACATGTCTATGCATAAAATAGATAACTAATAATAACCTACTGTATAAAAAAAATAAATAAAATTAAATTTCAAAAATTTTAAAATAAAATGTAAAAATAAAACAGAAAAAATGTTCTTCCATTCACACTGATGTATTTATAAGAATGAATTATTTCCATGCTTATATCTATAAATACATAATAGAGGAATAAAATCTAACTTGAACCAAAAAAAAAAAATTGAACCTAACAGTTATACAGAGGAAATCACTACCAAGGCACTTGTTCCAGTGGTAAACAATTCTGAAATTGGTCAGAGGTGTGGAATCATCTCCCATAGAGCCAGCAGACCCGCCCGCCCACGCAAGGAGTGTCCTTATTGCAAAGCTGGGGGACCGTGCCGAGGCCTCTGTGAGTAAACGTGAGCTGAGCCCCAGGCCAGCTGCTGCTGAACTGTTCCCACCCTTCCCAGGTGAAACACCTGAATATGTACAAGGGCTTGAAAGCCTAGAGGAAGGGCCGTGGAGCCACACCAGCGAAAGCACGCAGGCCAACTTGGTGCCTGCAGGTCAGCCAGGATGGTCCTGGCCACGGGCGCTCTTCTGGAAGCTTTCCATTGCCCTGCCTGAGATACCCCTCCTGTCCCGGCCCCCACTCCTATTTTTCCTTCCTCACCTCAGCCCGGAGTGATACTCCAGTGGAAGTTATGGGTGACACATCGTCTTCTTTACAGGTGGCAGCCTGGCAACTCCTTCCGAAAGTCCAGCAGAGCCCCACTCACACCGGGCCGCCCACAAAGCGGTGGACCCTCACACCCTCCCACCAGCACAGCCCCGAGACTGCTGACGGGGCAGAGAATATGGAGTCAGGCACAGCTGCAGGGGCTATTGCTGCCTGGAGTGCTGTTTATATTGACCTCAACCCAGGCACACCTGGGGAGGGCTTGCCGGCAGGGTCAGGCTGCCCAGGTCAGCTAATCCTCAGCCCTCAGGGAATCACATTGCAGAAAATGGACCTCGCTAAGACAGAATATTCGCCAAGGAAAAGAAGCACACAATGCCATTTGCAGCACCGTAGATGAGTCTAGAGGTAATCACGTGACTTGGAGTAAGTCAGAAAGTGAAAGACACATATCATATCATATCACTTATAGGTGTTACCTATAAATTGATACCAGGGCAGATATTTCAACGGAGAAGCGCAATCACAGATTCATTAAACAAACTTATGGTTCACCAAAGGAAAGGTGTGAGGATTGAATTCATTACGATATTGGGGTTAACAGACATATACAAACACAGTAGACATATATAATCACCAAAGACCTACGGAGTACCAAGAGAAGACTACTCAACATTCTGTCATAACGTACATGGGAAAAGGATCCCAGGAAGAACAGACATATGTATATGTGTAAAAGAACCACCTCTTGCACACCTACAACAAGCTAAACGTTGTACTCAAACTTGCTGTAATAAAAAATAAAAAATTAAATTAAAAACACGAACAAGAAGTAGTGAGACAAACTTGAGGGGCTTTCTCCTGGCACATTCCGTTCTACATTCCAATCTAGAACGCGACTTCCATTGAGGCTCTGCTGCCCTAGTAACCAGATTTGGTAAGGGAGAACTGCTGCCACCTTGTGGCCGTTTCACACAACAGCAGCTTTAATCCCAGCGCTAATGGTCAGTGGATATTCCAAATCATTACAGGCCTGTAAATGACACCTGCCCTGAAAACAAATCCTGGGGTCATATATCGACCAAAAAATTCAAAAGACGTCCATATTTCAAAACGACAGTTTCAAGAGGCATATTTCACGCACATTAGTGTTCTGATTCTTTTGCTTTCTTTCTTTCTTTGTTAAAAATACGGGAATGGAAAAAGGTAACCCTCAGAAGGGGCGAAAACGTTCACAAACGAATCAATGGACAAAGGTTAAATCTCCAATATATATATACAGCTCATGCAGCTTAATATGAATACAACAAACAACCCAATACAAAAATGGGCAGAAGATCTAAATAGACGTTTCTTCAAAGAAGACACAGAGATGGCCAAGACGCACATGAAAAGCTGCTCAACATCACTAATTATTAGAGAAATGCAAATCAAAACTACAATGAGGTAAGACCTCACACCTGTTAGAATCGGCATCATCAGATAATCTACAAACAACAAATTCTGGGGAGGGTGTGGACAAAAGGAACCCTCTTCCGCTATTGGTGGGAATGTAAATTGATACAGTCACTATGGAGAACAGTATGGAGGTTCCTTTAAAAAACTAAAAAGAGAATTACCATAGGATCCAGCAATCCCACTTCTGGGCATATACCCAGAGAAACCATAAATCACAGAGACACATTCACCACAATGTTCATTGCAGCACTATTTACAATAGCCAGGTAATGGAAGCAACCTAAATGCCCACAGACAGACGAATGGATAAAGATGTGGTACATATATAAAATGGAATATTACTCAGCCATAAAAAGGAATGAAACTGAGTCATTTGTAGAGAAGTTGATGGATCTAGAGACTGTCATTCAGAGTGAAGTCAGTCAGAAAGAGAAAAACAAATATTGTATATTAATGCCTATATGTGGAACCTCGAAATATGCTACAGATGAACTGGTTTGCAGGGCAGAAATAGAGACACAGAGGTAGAGAACAAACGTATGGACACAAAGTGTGGGAAGCCATGGTGTGGTGGTGGTGGGATGAGTTGGGAGATTGGGATTGACCTGTATACATGTCTATGCATAAAATAGATAACTAATAATAACCTACTGTATAAAAAAAATAAATAAAATTAAATTTCAAAAATTTTAAAATAAAATGTAAAAATAAAACAGAAAAAATGTTCTTCCATTCACACTGATGTATTTATAAGAATGAATTATTTCCATGCTTATATCTATAAATACATAATAGAGGAATAAAATCTAACTTGAACCAAAAAAAAAAAATTGAACCTAACAGTTATACAGAGGAAATCACTACCAAGGCACTTGTTCCAGTGGTAAACAATTCTGAAATTGGTCAGAGGTGTGGAATCATCTCCCATAGAGCCAGCAGACCCGCCCGCCCACGCAAGGAGTGTCCTTATTGCAAAGCTGGGGGACCGTGCCGAGGCCTCTGTGAGTAAACGTGAGCTGAGCCCCAGGCCAGCTGCTGCTGAACTGTTCCCACCCTTCCCAGGTGAAACACCTGAATATGTACAAGGGCTTGAAAGCCTAGAGGAAGGGCCGTGGAGCCACACCAGCGAAAGCACGCAGGCCAACTTGGTGCCTGCAGGTCAGCCAGGATGGTCCTGGCCACGGGCGCTCTTCTGGAAGCTTTCCATTGCCCTGCCTGAGATACCCCTCCTGTCCCGGCCCCCACTCCTATTTTTCCTTCCTCACCTCAGCCCGGAGTGATACTCCAGTGGAAGTTATGGGTGACACATCGTCTTCTTTACAGGTGGCAGCCTGGCAACTCCTTCCGAAAGTCCAGCAGAGCCCCACTCACACCGGGCCGCCCACAAAGCGGTGGACCCTCACACCCTCCCACCAGCACAGCCCCGAGACTGCTGACGGGGCAGAGAATATGGAGTCAGGCACAGCTGCAGGGGCTATTGCTGCCTGGAGTGCTGTTTATATTGACCTCAACCCAGGCACACCTGGGGAGGGCTTGCCGGCAGGGTCAGGCTGCCCAGGTCAGCTAATCCTCAGCCCTCAGGGAATCACATTGCAGAAAATGGACCTCGCTAAGACAGAATATTCGCCAAGGAAAAGAAGCACACAATGCCATTTGCAGCACCGTAGATGAGTCTAGAGGTAATCACGTGACTTGGAGTAAGTCAGAAAGTGAAAGACACATATCATATCATATCACTTATAGGTGTTACCTATAAATTGATACCAGGGCAGATATTTCAACGGAGAAGCGCAATCACAGATTCATTAAACAAACTTATGGTTCACCAAAGGAAAGGTGTGAGGATTGAATTCATTACGATATTGGGGTTAACAGACATATACAAACACAGTAGACATATATAATCACCAAAGACCTACGGAGTACCAAGAGAAGACTACTCAACATTCTGTCATAACGTACATGGGAAAAGGATCCCAGGAAGAACAGACATATGTATATGTGTAAAAGAACCACCTCTTGCACACCTACAACAAGCTAAACGTTGTACTCAAACTTGCTGTAATAAAAAATAAAAAATTAAATTAAAAACACGAACAAGAAGTAGTGAGACAAACTTGAGGGGCTTTCTCCTGGCACATTCCGTTCTACATTCCAATCTAGAACGCGACTTCCATTGAGGCTCTGCTGCCCTAGTAACCAGATTTGGTAAGGGAGAACTGCTGCCACCTTGTGGCCGTTTCACACAACAGCAGCTTTAATCCCAGCGCTAATGGTCAGTGGATATTCCAAATCATTACAGGCCTGTAAATGACACCTGCCCTGAAAACAAATCCTGGGGTCATATATCGACCAAAAAATTCAAAAGACGTCCATATTTCAAAACGACAGTTTCAAGAGGCATATTTCACGCACATTAGTGTTCTGATTCTTTTGCTTTCTTTCTTTCTTTGTTAAAAATACGGGAATGGAAAAAGGTAACCCTCAGAAGGGGCGAAAACGTTCACAAACGAATCAATGGACAAAGGTTAAATCTCCAATATATATATACAGCTCATGCAGCTTAATATGAATACAACAAACAACCCAATACAAAAATGGGCAGAAGATCTAAATAGACGTTTCTTCAAAGAAGACACAGAGATGGCCAAGACGCACATGAAAAGCTGCTCAACATCACTAATTATTAGAGAAATGCAAATCAAAACTACAATGAGGTAAGACCTCACACCTGTTAGAATCGGCATCATCAGATAATCTACAAACAACAAATTCTGGGGAGGGTGTGGACAAAAGGAACCCTCTTCCGCTATTGGTGGGAATGTAAATTGATACAGTCACTATGGAGAACAGTATGGAGGTTCCTTTAAAAAACTAAAAAGAGAATTACCATAGGATCCAGCAATCCCACTTCTGGGCATATACCCAGAGAAACCATAAATCACAGAGACACATTCACCACAATGTTCATTGCAGCACTATTTACAATAGCCAGGTAATGGAAGCAACCTAAATGCCCACAGACAGACGAATGGATAAAGATGTGGTACATATATAAAATGGAATATTACTCAGCCATAAAAAGGAATGAAACTGGGTCATTTGTAGAGAAGTTGATGGATCTAGAGACTCTCATACAGAGTGAAGTCAGTCAGAAAGAGAAAAACAAATATTGTATATTAATGCCTATATGTGGAACCTAGAAAAATGCTACAGATGAACTGGTTTGCAGGGCAGAAATAGAGACACAGAGGTAGAGAACAAACGTATGGACACAAAGTGGGGGAAGCCATGGGGTGGTGGTGGTGGGATGAGTTGGGAGATTGGGATTGACCTGTATACATGTCTATGCATAAAATAGATAACTAATAATATCCTACTGTATAAAAAAAAATAAATAAAATTAAATTTCAAAAATTTTAAAAATAAAATGTAAAAATAAAACAGAAAAAATGTTCTTCCATTCACACTGATGTATTTATAAGAATGAATTATTTCCATGCTTATATCTATAAATACATAAAAGAGGAATAAAATCTAACTTGAACCAAAAAAAAAAAAATTGAACCTAACAGTTATACAGAGGAAATCACTACCAAGGCACTTGTTCCAGTGGTAAACAATTCTGAAATTGGTCAGAGGTGGGGAATCATCTCCCATAGAGCCAGCAGCCCCCCCCGCCCACGCAAGGAGCGTCCTTATTGCAAAGCTGGGGGACCGTGCCGAGGCCTCTGTGAGTAAACGTGAGCTGAGCCCCAGGCCAGCTGCTGCTGAACTGTTCCCACCCTTCCCAGGTGAAACACCTGAATATGTACAAGGGCTTGAAAGCCTAGAGGAAGGGCCGTGGAGCCACACCAGCGAAAGCACGCAGGCCAACTTGGTGCCTGCAGGTCAGCCAGGATGGTCCTGGCCACGGGCGCTCTTCTGTAAGCTTTCCATTGCCCTGCATGAGATACCCCTCCTGTCCCGGCCCCCACTCCTATTTTTCCTTCCTCACCTCAGCCCGGAGAGATACTCCAGTGGAAGTTATGTGTGACACATCCTCTTCTTTACAAGTGGCAGCCTGGCAACTCCTGCAGAAAGTCCAGCAGAGCCCCACTCACACCGGGCCACCCACAAAGCCGTGGACCCTCACACCCTCCCACCAGCACAGCCCCGAGACTGCTGACGGGGCAGAGAATATGGAGTCAGGCACAGCTGCAGGGGCTATTGCTGCCTGGAGTGCTGTTTATATTGACCTCAACCCAGGCACACCTGGGGAGGGCTTGCCGGCAGGGTCAGGCTGCCCAGGTCAGCTAATCCTCAGCCCTCAGGGAATCACATTGCAGAAAATGGAGCTCGCTAAGACAGAATATTCGCCAAGGAAAAGAAGCACACAATGCCATTTGCAGCACCGTAGATGAGTCTAGAGGTAATCACGTGACTTGGAGTAAGTCAGAAAGTGAAAGACACATATCATATCATATCACTTATAGGTGTTACCTATAAATTGATACCAGGGCAGATATTTCCACGGAGAAGCGCAATCACAGATTCATTAAACAAACTTATGGTTCACCAAAGGAAAGGTGTGAGGATTGAATTCATTACGATATTGGGGTTAACAGACATATACAAACACAGTAGACATATATAATCACCAAAGACCTACGGAGTACCAAGAGAAGACTACTCAACATTCTGTCCTAACGTACATGGGAAAAGGATCCCAGGAAGAACAGACATATGTATATGTGTAAAAGAACCACCTCTTGCACACCTACAACAAGCTAAACGTTGTACTCAAACTTGCTGTAATAAAAAATAAAAAATTAAATTAAAAACACGAACAAGAAGTAGTGAGACAAACTTGAGGGGCTTTCTCCTGGCACATTCCGTTCTACATTCCAATCTAGAACGCGACTTCCATTGAGGCTCTGCTGCCCTAGTAACCAGATTTGGTAAGGGAGAACTGCTGCCACCTTGTGGCCGTTTCACACAACAGCAGCTTTAATCCCAGCGCTAATGGTCAGTGGATATTCCAAATCATTACAGGCCTGTAAATGACACCTGCCCTGAAAACAAATCCTGGGGTCATATATCGACCAAAAAATTCAAAAGACGTCCATATTTCAAAACGACAGTTTCAAGAGGCATATTTCACGCACATTAGTGTTCTGATTCTTTTGCTTTCTTTCTTTCTTTGTTAAAAATACGGGAATGGAAAAAGGTAACCCTCAGAAGGGGCGAAAACGTTCACAAACGAATCAATGGACAAAGGTTAAATCTCCAATATATATATACAGCTCATGCAGCTTAATATGAATACAACAAACAACCCAATACAAAAATGGACAGAAGATCTAAATAGACGTTTCTTCAAAGAAGACACAGAGATGGCCAAGACGCACATGAAAAGCTGCTCAACATCACTAATTATTAGAGAAATGCAAATCAAAACTACAATGAGGTAAGACCTCAGACCTGTTAGAATCGGCATCATCAGATAATCTACAAACAACAAATTCTGGGGAGGGTGTGGACAAAAGGAACCCTCTTCCGCTATTGGTGGGAATGTAAATTGATACAGTCACTATGGAGAACAGTATGGAGGTTCCTTTAAAAAACTAAAAAGAGAATTACCATAGGATCCAGCAATCCCACTTCTGGGCATATACCCAGAGAAACCATAAATCACAGAGACACATTCACCACAATGTTCATTGCAGCACTATTTAAAATAGCCAGGTAATGGAAGCAACCTAAATGCCCACAGACAGACGAATGGATAAAGATGTGGTACATATATAAAATGGAATATTACTCAGCCATAAAAAGGAATGAAACTGGGTCATTTGTAGAGAAGTTGATGGATCTAGAGACTCTCATACAGAGTGAAGTCAGTCAGAAAGAGAAAAACAAATATTGTATATTAATGCCTATATGTGGAACCTAGAAAAATGCTACAGATGAACTGGTTTGCAGGGCAGAAATAGAGACACAGAGGTAGAGAACAAACGTATGGACACAAAGTGGGGGAAGCCATGGGGTGGTGGTGGTGGGATGAGTTGGGAGATTGGGATTGACCTGTATACATGTCTATGCATAAAATAGATAACTAATAATAACCTACTGTATAAAAAAAATAAATAAAATTAAATTTCAAAAAATTTAAAAATAAAATGTAAAAATAAAACAGAAAAAATGTTCTTCCATTCACACTGATTTATTTATAAGAATGAATTATTTCCATGCTTATATCTATAAATACATAAAAGAGGAATAAAATCTAACATGAACCAAAAAAAAAAAAATTGAACCTAACAGTTATACAGAGGAAATCACTACCAAGGCACTTGTTCCAAGGGTAAACAATTCTGAAATTGGTCAGAGGTGGGGAATCATCTCCCATAGAGCCAGCAGCCCCGCGCGCCCACGCAAGGAGCGTCCTTATTGCAAATCTGGGGGACCGTGCCGAGGCCTCTGTGAGTAAACGTGAGCTGAGCCCCAGGCCAGCTGCTGCTGAACTGTTCCCACCCTTCCCAGGTGAAACACCTGAATATGTACAAGGGCTTGAAAGCCTAGAGGAAGGGCCGTGGAGCCACACCAGCGAAAGCACGCAGGCCAACTTGGTGCCTGCAGGTCAGCCAGGATGGTCCTGGCCACGGGCGCTCTTCTGGAAGCTTTCCATTGCCCTGCCTGAGATACCCCTCCTGTCCCGGCCCCCACTCCTATTTTTCCTTCCTCACCTCAGCCCGCAGAGATACTCCAGTGGAAGTTATGGGTGACACATCCTCTTCTTTACAAGTGGCAGCCTGGCTACTCCTGCAGAAAGTCCAGCAGAGCCCCACTCACACCGGGCCACCCACAAAGCCGTGGACCCTCACACCCTCCCACCAGCACAGCCCCGAGACTGCTGACGGGGCAGAGAATATGGAGTCAGGCACAGCTGCAGGGGCTATTGCTGCCTGGAGTGCTGTTTATATTGACCTCAACCCAGGCACACCTGGGGAGGGCTTGCCGGCAGGGTCAGGCTGCCCAGGTCAGCTAATCCTCAGCCCTCAGGGAATCACATTGCAGAAAATGGAGCTCGCTAAGACAGAATATTCGCCAAGGAAAAGAAGCACACAATGCCATTTGCAGCACCGTAGATGAGTCTAGAGGTAATCACGTGACTTGGAGTAAGTCAGAAAGTGAAAGACACATATCATATCATATCACTTATAGGTGTTACCTATAAATTGATACCAGGGCAGATATTTCCACGGAGAAGGGCAATCACAGATTCATTAAACAAACTTATGGTTCACCAAAGGAAAGGTGTGAGGATTGAATTCATTACGATATTGGGGTTAACAGACATATACAAACACAGTAGACATATATAATCACCAAAGACCTACGGAGTACCAAGAGAGGACTACTCAACATTCTGTCATAACGTACATGGGAAAAGGATCACAGGAAGAACAGACATATGTATATGTGTAAAAGAACCACCTCTTGCACACCTACAACAAGCTAAACGTTGTACTCAAACTTGCTGTAATAAAAAATAAAAAATTAAATTAAAAACACGAACAAGAAGTAGTGAGACAAACTTGAGGGGCTTTCTCCTGGCACATTCCGTTCTACATTCCAATCTAGAACGCGACTTCCATTGAGGCTCTGCTGCCCTAGTAACCAGATTTGGTAAGGGAGAACTGCTGCCACCTTGTGGCCGTTTCACACAACAGCAGCTTTAATCCCAGCGCTAATGGTCAGTGGATATTCCAAATCATTACAGGCCTGTAAATGACACCTGCCCTGAAAACAAATCCTGGGGTCATATATCGACCAAAAAATTCAAAAGACGTCCATATTTCAAAACGACAGTTTCAAGAGGCATATTTCACGCACATTAGTGTTCTGATAATTTTGCTTTCTTTCTTTCTTTGTTAAAAATACGGGAATGGAAAAAGGTAACCCTCAGAAGGGGCGAAAACGTTCACAAACGAATCAATGGACAAAGGTTAAATCTCCAATATATATATACAGCTCATGCAGCTTAATATGAATACAACAAACAACCCAATACAAAAATGGGCAGAAGATCTAAATAGACGTTTCTTCAAAGAAGACACAGAGATGGCCAAGACGCACATGAAAAGCTGCTCAACATCACTAATTATTAGAGAAATGCAAATCAAAACTACAATGAGGTAAGACCTCACACCTGTTAGAATCGGCATCATCAGATAATCTACAAACAACAAATTCTGGGGAGGGTGTGGACAAAAGGAACCCTCTTCCGCTATTGGTGGGAATGTAAATTGATACAGTCACTATGGAGAACAGTATGGAGGTTCCTTTAAAAAACTAAAAAGAGAATTACCATAGGATCCAGCAATCCCACTTCTGGGCATATACCCAGAGAAAACCATAAATCACAGAGACACATTCACCACAATGTTCATTGCAGCACTATTTACAATAGCCAGGTAATGGAAGCAACCTAAATGCCCACAGACAGACGAATGGATAAAGATGTGGTACATATATAAAATGGAATATTACTCAGCCATAAAAAGGAATGAAACTGAGTCATTTGTAGAGAAGTTGATGGATCTAGAGACTGTCATACAGAGTGAAGTAAGTCAGAAAGAGAAAAACAAATATTGTATATTAATGCCTATATGTGGAACCTAGAAAAATGCTACAGATGAACTGGTTTGCAGGGCAGAAATAGAGACACAGAGGTAGAGAACAAACGTATCGACACAAAGTGGGGGAAGCCATGGGGTGGGGGTGGTGGGATGAGTTGGGAGATTGGGATTGACCTGTATACATGTATATGCATAAAATAGATAACTAATAATAACCAAGTGTATAAAAAAATAAATAAAATTAAATTTCAAAATTTTTAAAAATAAAATGTAAAAATAAAACAGAAAAAAAGTTCTTCCATTCACACTGATGTATTTATAAGAATGAATTATTTCCATGCTTATATCTATAAATACATAAAAGAGGAATAAAATTTAACTTGAACCAAAAAAGAAAAAAAAAAACTGAACCTAACAGTTATACAGAGGAAAACACTACCAAGGCACTTGCTCCAGTGGTAAACAATTCTGAAATTGGTCAGAGGTGGGGAATCATCTCCCATACAGCCAGCAGCCCCACCCGCCCACGCAAGGAGCGTCCTTATTGCAAAGCTGGGGGACCGTGCCGAGGCCTCTGTGAGTAAACGTGAGCTGAGCCCCAGGCCAGCTGCTGCTGAACTGTTCCCACCCATCCCAGGTGAAACACCTGAATATGTACAAGGGCTTGAAAGCCTAGAGGAAGGGCCGTGGAGCCACACCAGCGAAAGCACGCAGGCCAACTTGGTGCCTGCAGGTCAGCCAGGATGGTCCTGGCCACGGGCGCTCTTCTGGAAGCTTTCCATTGCCCTGCCTGAGATACCCCTCCTGTCCCGGCCCCCACTCTTTTTTTTCCTTACTCACCTCAGCCCGGAGAGATACTCCAGTGGAAGTTATGGGTGACACATCCTCTTCTTTACAGGTGGCAGCCTGGCAACTCCTGCAGAAAGTCCAGCAGAGCCCCACTCACACCGGGCCACCCACAAAGCCGTGGACCCTGACACCCTCCCACCAGCACAGCCCCGAGACTGCTGACGGGGCAGAGAATATGGAGTCAGGCACAGCTGCAGGGGCTATTGCTGCCTGGAGTGCTGTTTATATTGACCTCAACCCAGGCACACCTGGGGAGGGCTTGCCGGCAGGGTCAAGCTGCCCAGGTCAGCTAATCCTCAGCCCTCAGGGAATCACATTGCAGAAAATGGACCTCGCTAAGACAGAATATTAGCCAAGGAAAAAAAGCACACAATGCCATTTGCAGCACCATAGATGAGTCTAGAGGTAATCACGTGACTTGGAGTAAGTCAGAAAGTGAAAGACACATATCATATCATATCACTTATAGGTGTTACCTATAAATTGATACCAGGGCAGATATTTCCACGGAGAAGGGCAATCACAGATTCATTAAACAAACTTATGGTTCACCAAAGGAAAGGTGTGAGGATTGAATTCATTATGATATTGGGGTTAACAGACATATACAAACACAGTAGACGTATATAATCACCAAAGACCTACGGAGTACCAAGAGAAGACTACTCAACATTCTGTCATAACGAACATGGGAAAAGGATCCCAGGAAGAACAGACATATGTATACGTGTAAAAGAACCACCTCTTGCACACCTACAACAAGCTAAACGTTGTACTCAAACTTGCTGTAATAAAAAATAAAAAATTAAATTAAAAACACGAACAAGAAATAGTGAGAAAAACTTGAGGGGCTTTCTCCTGGTACATTCCGTTCTACATTCCAATCTAGAACGCGACTTCCATTGAGGCTCTGCTGCCCTAGTAACAAGATTTGGTAAGGGAGAACTGCTGCCACCTTGTGGCCGTTTCACACAACAGCAGCTTTAATCCCAGCGCTAATGGTCAGAGGATATTCCAAATCATTACAGGCCTGTAAATGACACCTGCCCTGAAAACAAATCCTGGGGTCATATATCGACCAAAAAATTCAAAAGACGTCCATATTTCAAAACGACAGTTTCAAGAGGCATATTTCACGCACATTAGTGTTCTGCTTCTTTTGCTTTCTTTCTTTCTTTGTTAAAAAAACGGGAATGGAAAACGTCAAACCTCAGAATGGGCGAAAACTTTCACAAACGAATCAATGGACAAAGGTTTAATCTCCAATATATATAAACAGCTCATGCAGCTTAATATTAATAAAACAAACAACCCAATACAAAAATGGGCAGAAGATCTAAATAGACGTTTCTTCAAAGAAGACACAGAGATGGCCAAGACGCACATGAAAAGCTGCTCAACATCACTAATTATTAGAGAAATGCAAATCAAAACTACAATGAGATAAGACCTCACACCTGTTAGAATCGGCATCATCAGATAATCTACAAACAACAAATTCTGGGGAGGGTGTGGACAAAAGGAACCCTTTTCCGATATTGGTGGGAATGTAAATTGATACAGTCACTATGGAGAACAGCATGGAGGTTCCTTTAAAAAACTAAAAACAGAATTACAATAGGATCCAGCAATCCCACTTCTGGGCATATACCCAGAGAAAACCATAAATCACAAAGACACATTCACCACAATGTTCATTGCAGCACTATTTACAATAACCAGGTAATGGAAGCAACCTAAATGCCCACAGACAGACGAATGGATAAAGATGTGGTACATATATAAAATGGAATATTACTCAGCCATAAAAAGGAATGAAACTGGGTCATTTGTAGAGAAGTTGATGGATCTAGAGACTGTCATACAGAGTGAAGTCAGTCAGAAAGAGAAAAACAAATATTGTATATTAATGCCTATATGTGGAACCTAGAAAAATGCTACAGATGAACTGGTTTGCAGGGCAGAAATAGAGACACAGAGGTAGAGAACAAACGTATGGACACAAAGTGGGGGAAGCCATGGGGTGGTGGTCGTGGAATGAGTTGGGAGATTGGGATTGACCTGTATACATGTCTATGCATAAAATAGATAACTAATAATAACCTACTGTATAAAAAAATAAATAAAATTAAATTTCAAAAATTTTAAAAATAAAATGTAAAAATAAAACAGAAAAAATATTCTTCCATTCACACTGATGTATTTATAAGAATGAATTATTTCCATGCTTATATCCATAAATACATAAAAGAGGAATAAAATCTAACTTGAACCAAAAAAGAAAAAAAAAAACTGAACCTAACAGTTATACAGAGGAAATCACTACCAAGGCACTTGCTCCAGTGGTAAACAATTCTGAAATTGGTCAGAGGTGGGGAATCATCTCCCATAGAGCCAGCAGCCCCGCCTGCCCACGCAAGGAGCGTCCTTATTGCAAAGCTGGGGGACCGTGCCGAGGCCTCTGTGAGTAAACGTGAGCTGAGCCCCAGGCCAGCTGCTGCTGAACTGTTCCCACCCTTCCCAGGTGAAACACCTGAATATGGACAAGGGCTTGAAAGCCTAGAGGAAGGGCCGTGGAGCCACACCAGCGACAGCCCGCTGGCCACCTTGGTGCCTGCAGGTCAGCCAGGATGGTCCTGGCCACGGGCGCTCTTCTGGAAGCTTTCCATTGCCCTGCCTGAGATACCCCTCCTGTCCCGTCCCCCACTCCTTTTTTTCCTTCCTCACCTCAGCCCGGAGAGATATTCCAGTGGAAGTTATGGGTGACACATCCTCTTCTTTACAGGTGGCAGCCTGGCAACTCCTGCAGTAAGTCCAGCAGAGCCCCACTCACACCGGGCCACCCACAAAGCCGTGGACCCTCACACCCTCCCACCAGCACAGCCCCGAGACTGCTGACGGGGCAGAGAATATGGAGTCAGGCACAGCTGCAGGGGCTATTGCTGCCTGGAGTGCTGTTTATATTGACCTCAACACAGGCACACCTGGGGAGGTCTTGCCGGCAGGGTCAGGCTGCCCAGGTCAGCTAATCCTCAGCCCTCAGGGAATCACATTGCAGAAAATGGACCTCGCTAAGACAGAATATTCGCCAAGGAAAAGAAGCACACAATGGCATTTGCAGCACCGTAGATGAGTCTAGAGGTAACAACGTGACTTGGAATAAGTCAGAAAGTGAAAGACACATATCATATCATATCACTTATAGGTGTTACCTATAAATTGATACCAGGGCAGATATTTCCACGGAGAAGGGCAATCACAGATTCATTAAACAAACTTATGGTTCACCAAAGGAAATGTGTGAGGATTGAATTCATTACGATATTGGGGTTAACAGACATATACAAACACAGTAGACATATATAATCACCAAAGACCTACGGAGTACCAAGAGAAGACTACTCAACATTCTGTCATAACGAACATGGGAAAAGGATCCCAGGAAGAACAGACATATGTATATGTGTAAAAGAACCACCTCTTGCACACCTACAACAAGCTAAACGTTGTACTCAAACTTGCTGTAATAAAAAATAAAAAATTAAATTAAAAACACGAACAAGAAGTAGTGAGACAAACTTGAGGGGCTTTCTCCTGGCACATTCCGTTCTACATTCCAATCTAGAACGCGACTTCCATTGAGGCTCTGCTGCCCTAGTAACCAGATTTGGTAAGGGAGAACTGCTGCCACCTTGTGGCCGTCTCACACAACAGCAGCTTTAATCCCAGCGCTAATGGTCAGAGGATATTCCAAATCATTACAGGCCTGTAAATGACACCTGCCCTGAAAACAAATCCTGGGGTCATATATCGACCAAAAAATTCAAAAGACGTCCATATTTCAAAACGACAGTTTCAAGAGGCATATTTCACGCACATTAGTGTTCTGCTTCTTTTGCTTTCTTTCTTTCTTTGTTAAAAAAACGGGAATGGAAAACGTCAAACCTCAGAATGGGCGAAAACTTTCACAAACGAATCAATGGACAAAGGTTTAATCTCCAATATATATAAACAGCTCATGCAGCTTAATATTAATAAAACAAACAACCCAATACAAAAATGGGCAGAAGATCTAAATAGACGTTTCTTCAAAGAAGACACAGAGATGGCCAAGACGCACATGAAAAGCTGCTCAACATCACTAATTATTAGAGAAATGCAAATCAAAACTACAATGAGATAAGACCTCACACCTGTTAGAATCGGCATCATCAGATAATCTACAAACAACAAATTCTGGGGAGGGTGTGGACAAAAGGAACCCTTTTCCGATATTGGTGGGAATGTAAATTGATACAGTCACTATGGAGAACAGCATGGAGGTTCCTTTAAAAAACTAAAAACAGAATTACAATAGGATCCAGCAATCCCACTTCTGGGCATATACCCAGAGAAAACCATAAATCACAAAGACACATTCACCACAATGTTCATTGCAGCACTATTTACAATAACCAGGTAATGGAAGCAACCTAAATGCCCACAGACAGACGAATGGATAAAGATGTGGTACATATATAAAATGGAATATTACTCAGCCATAAAAAGGAATGAAACTGGGTCATTTGTAGAGAAGTTGATGGATCTAGAGACTGTCATACAGAGTGAAGTCAGTCAGAAAGAGAAAAACAAATATTGTATATTAATGCCTATATGTGGAACCTAGAAAAATGCTACAGATGAACTGGTTTGCAGGGCAGAAATAGAGACACAGAGGTAGAGAACAAACGTATGGACACAAAGTGGGGGAAGCCATGGGGTGGTGGTCGTGGAATGAGTTGGGAGATTGGGATTGACCTGTATACATGTCTATGCATAAAATAGATAACTAATAATAACCTACTGTATAAAAAAATAAATAAAATTAAATTTCAAAAATTTTAAAAATAAAATGTAAAAATAAAACAGAAAAAATATTCTTCCATTCACACTGATGTATTTATAAGAATGAATTATTTCCATGCTTATATCCATAAATACATAAAAGAGGAATAAAATCTAACTTGAACCAAAAAAGAAAAAAAAAACTGAACCTAACAGTTATACAGAGGAAATCACTACCAAGGCACTTGCTCCAGTGGTAAACAATTCTGAAATTGGTCAGAGGTGGGGAATCATCTCCCATAGAGCCAGCAGCCCCGCCTGCCCACGCAAGGAGCGTCCTTATTGCAAAGCTGGGGGACCGTGCCGAGGCCTCTGTGAGTAAACGTGAGCTGAGCCCCAGGCCAGCTGCTGCTGAACTGTTCCCACCCTTCCCAGGTGAAACACCTGAATATGGACAAGGGCTTGAAAGCCTAGAGGAAGGGCCGTGGAGCCACACCAGCGACAGCCCGCTGGCCACCTTGGTGCCTGCAGGTCAGCCAGGATGGTCCTGGCCACGGGCGCTCTTCTGGAAGCTTTCCATTGCCCTGCCTGAGATACCCCTCCTGTCCCGTCCCCCACTCCTTTTTTTCCTTCCTCACCTCAGCCCGGAGAGATATTCCAGTGGAAGTTATGGGTGACACATCCTCTTCTTTACAGGTGGCAGACTGGCAACTCCTGCAGTAAGTCCAGCAGAGCCCCACTCACACCGGGCCACCCACAAAGCCGTGGACCCTGACACCCTCCCACCAGCACAGCCCCGAGACTGCTGACGGGGCAGAGAATATGGAGTCAGGCACAGCTGCAGGGGCTATTGCTGCCTGGAGTGCTGTTTATATTGACCTCAACACAGGCACACCTGGGGAGGTCTTGCCGGCAGGGTCAGGCTGCCCAGGTCAGCTAATCCTCAGCCCTCAGGGAATCACATTGCAGAAAATGGACCTCGCTAAGACAGAATATTCGCCAAGGAAAAGAAGCACACAATGGCATTTGCAGCACCGTAGATGAGTCTAGAGGTAACAACGTGACTTGGAATAAGTCAGAAAGTGAAAGACACATATCATATCATATCACTTATAGGTGTTACCTATAAATTGATACCAGGGCAGATATTTCCACGGAGAAGGGCAATCACAGATTCATTAAACAAACTTATGGTTCACCAAAGGAAATGTGTGAGGATTGAATTCATTACGATATTGGGGTTAACAGACATATACAAACACAGTAGACATATATAATCACCAAAGACCTACGGAGTACCAAGAGAAGACTACTCAACATTCTGTCATAACGAACATGGGAAAAGGATCCCAGGAAGAACAGACATATGTATATGTGTAAAAGAACCACCTCTTGCACACCTACAACAAGCTAAACGTTGTACTCAAACTTGCTGTAATAAAAAATAAAAAATTAAATTAAAAACACGAACAAGAAGTAGTGAGACAAACTTGAGGGGCTTTCTCCTGGCACATTCCGTTCTACATTCCAATCTAGAACGCGACTTCCATTGAGGCTCTGCTGCCCTAGTAACCAGATTTGGTAAGGGAGAACTGCTGCCACCTTGTGGCCGTCTCACACAACAGCAGCTTTAATCCCAGCGCTAATGGTCAGTGGATATTCCAAATCATTACAGGCCTGTAAATGACACCTGCCCTGAAAACAAATCCTGGGGTCATATATCGACCAAAAAATTCAAAAGACGTCCATATTTCAAAACGACAGTTTCAAGAGGCATATTTCACGCACATTAGTGTTCTGATTCTTTTGCTTTCTTTCTTTCTTTGTTAAAAAAACGGGAATGGAAAAAGGTAACCCTCAGAAGGGGCGAAAACGTTCACAAACGAATCAATGAACAAAGGTTTAATCTCCAATATATATATACAGCTCATGCAGCTTAATATTAATACAACAAACAACCCAATACAAAAATGGGCAGAAGATCTAAATAGACGTTTCTTCAAAGAAGACACAGAGATGGCCAAGACTCACATGAAAAGCTGCTCAACATCACTAATTATTAGAGAAATGCAAGTCAAAGCTACAATGAGGTAAGTCCTCACACCTGTTAGAATCGGCATCGTCAGATAATCTACAAACAACAAATTCTGGGGAGGGTGTGGACAAAAGGAACCCTCTTCCGCTATTGGTGGGAATGTAAATTGATACAGTCACTATCGAGAACAGTATGGAGGTTCCTTTAAAAAACTAAAAAGATAATTACCATAGGATCTAGCAATCCCACTTCTGGGCATATACCCAGAGAAAACCATAAATCACAGAGACACATTCACCACAATGTTCATTGAAGCACTATTTACAATAGCCAGGTAATGGAAGCAACCTAAATGCCCACAGACAGACGAATGGATAAAGATGTGGTACATATATAAAGTGGAATATTACTCAGCCATAAAAAGGAATGAGACTGGGTCATTTGTAGAGAAGTTGATGGATCTAGAGACTGTCTTACAGAGTGAAGTAAGTCAGAAAGAGAAAAACAAATATTGTATATTAATGCCTATATGTGGAACCTAGAAAAATGCTACAGATGAACTGGTTTGCAGGGCAGAAATAGAGACACAGAGGAAGAGAACAAACGTATGGACACAAAGTGGGGGAAGCCATGGGGTGGTGGTCGTGGAATGAGTTGGGAGATTGGGATTGACCTGTATACATGTCTATGCATAAAATAGATAACTAATAATAACCTACTGTATAAAAATAAATAAATAAAATTAAATTTCAAAAATTTTAAAAATAAAGTGTAAAAATAAAACAGAAAAAATGTTCTTCCATTCACACTGATGTATTTATAAGAATGAATTATTTCCATGCTTATATCTATAAATACATAAAAGAGGAATAAAATCTAACATGAACCAAAAAAAAAAAAAATTGAACCTAACAGTTATACAGAGGAAATCACTACCAAGGCACTTGCTCCAGTGGTAAACAATTCTGTAATTGGTCAGAGGTGGGGAATCATCTCCCATAGAGCCAGCAGCCCCGCCTGCCCACGCAAGGAGCGTCCTTATTGCAAAGCTGGGGGAACGTGCCGAGGCCTCTGTGAGTAAACGTGAGCTGAGCCCCAGGCCAGCTGCTGCTGAACTGTTCCCACCCTTCCCAGGTGAAACACCTGAATATGTACAAGGGCTTGAAAGCCTAGAGGAAGGGCCGTGGAGCCACACCAGTGACAGCCCGCAGGCCACCTTGGTGCCTGCATGTCAGCCAGGATGGTCCTGGTCACGGGCGCTCTTCTGGAAGCTTTCCATTGCCCTGCCTGAGATACCCCTCCTGTCCCGTCCCCCACTCCTTTTTTTCCTTCCTCACCTCAGCCCAGAGAGATATTCCAGTGGAAGTTATGGGTGACACATCCTCTTCTTTACAGGTGGCAGCCTGGCAACTCCTGCAGTAAGTCCAGCAGAGCCCCACTCACACCGGGCCACCCACAAAGCCGTGGACCCTCACACCCTCCCACCAGCACAGCCCCGAGACTGCTGACGGGGCAGAGAATATGGAGTCAGGCACAGCTGCAGGGGCTATTGCTGCCTGGAGTGCGGTTTATATTGACCTCAACCCAGGCACACCTGGGGAGGGCTTGCCGGCAGGGTCAGGCTGCCCAGGTCAGCTAATCCTCAGCCCTCAGGGAATCACATTGCAGAAAATGGACCTCGCTAAGACAGAATATTCGCCAAGGAAAAGAAGCACACAATGGCATTTGCAGCACCGTAGATGAGTCTAGAGGTAACAACGTGACTTGGAATAAGTCAGAAAGTGAAAGACACATATCATATCATATCACTTATAGGTGTTACCTATAAATTGATACCAGGGCAGATATTTCCACGGAGAAGGGCAATCACAGATTCATTAAACAAACTTATGGTTCACCAAAGGAAAGGTGTGAGGATTGAATTCATTACGATATTGGGGTTAACAGACATATACAAACACAGTAGACATATATAATCACCAAAGACCTACGGAGTACCAAGAGAAGACTACTCAACATTCTGTCATAACGAACATGGGAAAAGGATCCCAGGAAGAACAGACATATGTATATGTGTAAAAGAACCACCTCTTGCACACCTACAACAAGCTAAACGTTGTACTCAAACTGGCTGTAATAAAAAATAAAAAATTAAATTAAAAACACGAACAAGAAGTAGTGAGACAAACTTGAGGGGCTTTCTCCTGGCACATTCCGTTCTACATTCCAATCTAGAACGCGACTTCCATTGAGGCTCTGCTGCCCTAGTAACCAGATTTGGTAAGGGAGAACTGCTGCCACCTTGTGGCCGTCTCACACAACAGCAGCTTTAATCCCAGCGCTAATGGTCAGTGGATATTCCAAATCATTACAGGCCTGTAAATGACACCTGCCCTGAAAACAAATCCTGGGGTCATATATCGACCAAAAAACTCAAAAGACGTCCATATTTCAAAACGACAGTTTCAAGAGGCATATTTCACGCACATTAGTGTTCTGCTTCTTTGGATTTCTTTCTTTCTTTGTTAAAAAAACGGGAATGGAAAAAGGTAACCATCAGAATGGGCGAAAACGTTCACAAACGAATCAATGGACAAAGGTTTAATCTCCAATATATATATACAGCTCATGCAGCTTAATATTAATACAACAAACAACCCAATAAAAAAATGGGCAGAAGATCTAAGTAGACGTTTCTGCAAAGAAGATACAGAGATGGCCAAGACGCACATGAAAAGCTGCTCAACATCACTAATTATTAGAGAAATGCAAATCAAAACTACAATGAGGTAAGACCTCACACCTGTTAGAATCGGCATCATCAGATAATCTACAAACAACAAATTCTGGGGAGGGTGTGGACAAAAGGAACCCTCTTCCGCTATTGGTGGGAATGTAAATTGATACAGTCACTATGGAGAACAGTATGGAGGTTCCTTTAAAAACTAAAAAGAGAATTACCATAGGATCCAGCAATCCCACTTCTGGGCATATACCCAGAGAAAACCATAAATCACAGAGACACATTCACCACAATGTTCATTGCAGCACTATTTACAATAGCCAGGTAATGGAAGCAACCTAAATGCCCACAGACAGACGAATGGATAAAGATGTGGTACATATATAAAATGGAATATTACTCAGCCATAAAAAGGAATGAAACTGAGTCATTTGTAGAGAAGTTGATGGATCTAGACACTGTCATACAGAGTGCAGTAAGTCAGAAAGAGAAAAACAAATATTGTATATTAATGCCTATAGGTGGAACTTAGAAAAATGCTACAGATGAACTGGTTTGCAGGGCAGAAATAGAGACACAGAGGTAGAGAACAAACGTATGGACACAAAGTGGTGGAAGCCAAGTGGTGGTGGTGGTGGGATGAGTTGGGAGATTGGGATTGACCTGTATAAATGTCTATGCATAAAATAGATAACTAATTATAACCTAGTGTATAAAAAAATAAATAAAATTAAATTTCAAAATTTTTAAAAATAAAATGTAAAAATAAAACAGAAAAAAAGTTCTTCCATTCACACTGATGTATTTATAAGAATGAATTATTTCCATGCTTATATCTATAAATACATAAAAGAGGAATAAAATCTAACTTGAACCAAAATAGAAAAAAAAAAGAAACTGACAATAACAGTTATACAGAGGAAAACACTACCAAGGCACTTGCTCCAGTGGTAAACAATTCTGAAATTGGTCAGAGGTGGGGAATCATCTCCCATAGAGCCAGCAGCCCCACCCGCCCACGCAAGGAGCGTCCTTATTGCAAAGCTGGGGGACCGTGCCGAGGCCTCTGTGAGTAAACGTGAGCTGAGCCCCAGGCCAGCTGCTGCTGAACTGTTCCCACCCTTCCCAGGTGAAACACCTGAATATGTACAAGGGCTTGAGAGCCTAGAGGAAGGGCCGTGGAGCCACACCAGCGAAAGCACGCAGGCCAACTTGGTGCCTGCAGGTCAGCCAGGATGGTCCTGGCCCCGGGCGCTCTTCTGGAAGCTTTCCATTGCCCTGCCTGAGATACCCCTCCTGTCCCGGCGCCCACTCCTATTTTTCCTTCCTCACCTCAGCCCGCAGAGATACTCCAGTGGAAGTTATGGGTGACACATCCTCTTCTTTACAGGTGGCAGCCTGGCAACTCCTGCAGAAAGTCCAGCAGAGCCCCACTCACACCGGGCCACCCACAAAGCCGTGGACCCTCACACCCTCCCACCAGCACAGCCCCGAGACTGCTGACGGGGCAGAGAATATGGAGTCAGGCACAGCTGCAGGGGCTATTGCTGCCTGGAGTGCTGTTTATATTGACCTCAACCCAGGCACACCTTGGGAGGGCTTGCCGGCAGGGTCAAGCTGCCCAGGTCAGCTAATCCTCAGCCCTCAGGGAATCACATTGCAGAAAATGGACCTCCCTAAGACAGAATATTAGCCAAGGAAAAAAAGCACACAATGCCATTTGCAGCACCATAGATGAGTCTAGAGGTAATCACGTGACTTGGAGTAAGTCAGAAAGTGAAAGACACATATCATATCATATCACTTATAGGTGTTACCTATAAATTGATACCAGGGCAGATATTTCCACAGAGAAGGGCAATCAAAGATTCATTAAACAAACTTATGGTTCACCAAAGGAAAGGTGTGAGGATTGAATTCATTATGATATTGGGGTTAACAGACATATACAAACACAGTAGACGTATATAATCACCAAAGACCTACGGAGTACCAAGAGAAGACTACTCAACATTCTGTCATAACGAACATGGGAAAACGATCCCAGGAAGAACAGACATATGTATATGTGTAAAAGAACCACCTCTTGCACACCTACAACAAGCTAAACGTTGTACTCAAACTTGCTGTAATAAAAAATAAAAAATTAAATTAAAAACACGAACAAGAATTAGTGAGAAAAAGTTGAGGGGCTTTCTCCTGGTACATTCCGTTCTACATTCCAATCTAGAACGCGACTTCCATTGAGGCTCTGCTGCCCTAGTAACAAGATTTCGTAAGGGAGAACTGCTGCCACCTTGTGGCCGTTTCACACAACAGCAGCTTTAATCCCAGCGCTAATGGTCAGTGGATATTCCAAATCATTACAGGCCTGTAAATGACACCTGCCCTGAAATCAAATCCTGGGGTCATATATCGACCAAAAAATTCAAAAGACGTCCATATTTCAAAACGACAGTTTCAAGAGGAATATTTCACGCACATTAGTGTTCTGCTTCTTTTGCTTTCTTTCTTTCTTTGTTAAAAAAACGGGAATGGAAAAAGGCAAACCTCAGAATGGGCGAAAACTTTCACAAACGAATCAATGGACAAAGGTTTAATCTCCAATATATATAAACAGCACATGCAGCTTAATATTAATAAAACAAACAACCCAATACAAAAATGGGCAGAAGATCTAAATAGACGTTTCTTCAAAGAAGACACAGAGATGGCCAAGACGCACATGAAAAGCTGCTCAACATCACTAATTATTAGAGAAATGCAAATCAAAACTACAATGAGATAAGACCTCACACCTGTTAGAATCGGCATCATCAGATAATCTACAAACAACAAATTCTGGGGAGGGTGTGGACAAAAGGAACCCTTTTCCGATATTTGTGGGAATGTAAATTGATACAGTCACTATGGAGAACAGCATGGAGGTTCCTTTAAAAAACTAAAAACAGAATTACAATAGGATCCAGCAATCCCACTTCTGGGCATATACCCAGAGAAAACCATAAATCACAAAGACACATTCACCACAATGTTCATTGCAGCACTATTTACAATAGCTAGGTAATGGAAGCAACCTAAATGCCCACAGACAGACGAATGGATAAAGATGTGGTACATATATAAAATGGAATATTACTCAGCCATAAAAAGGAATGAAACTGGGTCATTTGTAGAGAAGTTGATGATCTAGAGACTGTCATACAGAGTGAAGTCAGTCAGAAAGAGAAAAACAAATATTGTATATTAATGCCTATATGTGGAACCTAGAAAAATGCTACAGATGAACTGGTTTGCAGGGCAGAAATAGAGACACAGAGGTAGAGAACAAACGTATGGACACAAAGTGGGGGAAGCCATGGGGTGGTGGTCGTGGAATGAGTTGGGAGATTGGGATTGACCTGTATACATGTCTATGCATAAAATAGATAACTAATAATAACCTACTGTATAAAAAAATAAATAAAATTAAATTTCAAATATTTTAAAAATAAAATGTAAAAATAAAACAGAAAAAATATTCTTCCATTCACACTGATGTATTTATAAGAATGAATTATTTCCATGCTTATATCCATAAATACATAAAAGAGGAATAAAATCTAACTTGAACCAAAAAAGAAAAAAAAAATGAACCTAACAGTTATACAGAGGAAATCACTACCAAGGCACTTGCTCCAGTGGTAAACAATTCTGAAATTGGTCAGAGGTGGGGAATCATCTCCCATAGAGCCAGCAGCCCCGCCTGCCCACGCAAGGAGCGTCCTTATTGCAAAGCTGGGGGACCGTGCCGAGGCCTCTGTGAGTAAACGTGAGCTGAGCCCCAGGCCAGCTGCTGCTGAACTGTTCCCACCCTTCCCAGGTGAAACACCTGAATATGTACAAGGGCTTGAAAGCCTAGAGGAAGGGCCGTGGAGCCACACCAGTGACAGCCCGCAGGCCACTTGGTGCCTGCAGGTCAGCCAGGATGGTCCTGGCCACGGGCGCTCTTCTGGAAGCTTTCCATTGCCCTGCCTGAGATACCCCTCCTGTCCCGTCCCCCACTCCTTTTTTTCCTTCCTCACCTCAGAACGGAGAGATATTCCAGTGGAAGTTATGGGTGACACATCCTCTTCTTTACAGGTGGCAGCCTGGCAACTCCTGCAGTAAGTCCAGCAGAGCCCCACTCACACCGGGCCACCCACAAAGCCGTGGACCCTCACACCCTCCCACCAGCACAGCCCCGAGACTGCTGACGGGGCAGAGAATATGGAGTCAGGCACAGCTGCAGTGGCTATTGCTGCCTGGAGTGCTGTTTATATTGACCTCAACACAGGCACACCTGGGGAGGGCTTGCCGGCAGGGTCAGGCTGCCCAGGTCAGCTAATCCTCAGCCCTCAGGGAATCACATGGCAGAAAATGGAAGTCGCTAAGACAGAATATTCGCCAAGGAAAAGAAGCACACAATGCCATTTGCAGCACCGTAGATGAGTCTAGAGGTAATCACGTGACTTGGAGTAAGTCAGAAAGTGAAAGACACATATCATATCATATCACTTATAGGTGTTACCTATAAATTGATACCAGGGCAGATATTTCCACGGAGAAGGGCAATCACAGATTCATTAAACAAACTTATGGTTCACCAAAGGAAAGGTGTGAGGATTGAATTCATTACGATATTGGGGTTAACAGACATATACAAACACAGTAGACATATATAATCACCAAAGACCTACGGAGTACCAAGAGAAGACTACTCAACATTCTGTCATAACGTACATGGGAAAAGGATCACAGGAAGAACAGACATATGTATATGTGTAAAAGAACCACCTCTTGCACACCTACAACAAGCTAAACGTTGTACTCAAACTTGCTGTAATAAAAAATAAAAAATTAAATTAAAAACACGAACAAGAAGTAGTGAGACAAACTTGAGGGGCTTTCTCCTGGCACATTCCGTTCTACATTCCAATCTAGAACGCGACTTCCATTGAGGCTCTGCTGCCCTAGTAACCAGATTTGGTAAGGGAGAACTGCTGCCACCTTGTGGCCGTTTCACACAACAGCAGCTTTAATCCCAGCGCTAATGGTCAGTGGATATTCCAAATCATTACAGGCCTGTAAATGACACCTGCCCTGAAAACAAATCCTGGGGTCATATATCGACCAAAAAATTCAAAAGACGTCCATATTTCAAAACGACAGTTTCAAGAGGCATATTTCACGCACATTAGTGTTCTGATAATTTTGCTTTCTTTCTTTCTTTGTTAAAAATACGGGAATGGAAAAAGGTAACCCTCAGAAGGGGCGAAAACGTTCACAAACGAATCAATGGACAAAGGTTAAATCTCCAATATATATATACAGCTCATGCAGCTTAATATGAATACAGCAAACAACCCAATACAAAAATGGGCAGAAGATCTAAATAGACGTTTCTTCAAAGAAGACACAGAGATGGCCAAGACGCACATGAAAAGCTGCTCAACATCACTAATTATTAGAGAAATGCAAATCAAAACTACAATGAGGTAAGACCTCACACCTGTTAGAATCGGCATCATCAGATAATCTACAAACAACAAATTCTGGGGAGGGTGTGGACAAAAGGAACCCTCTTCCGCTATTGGTGGGAATGTAAATTGATACAGTCACTATGGAGAACAGTATGGAGGATCCTTTAAAAAACTAAAAAGAGAATTACCATAAGATCCAGCAATCCCACTTCTGGGCATATACCCAGAGAAACCATAAATCACAGAGACACATTCACCACAATGTTCATTGCAGCACTATTTAAAATAGCCAGGTAATGGAAGCAACCTAAATGCCCACAGACAGACGAATGGATAAAGATGTGGTACATATATAAAATGGAATATTACTCAGCCATAAAAAGGAATGAAACTGAGTCATTTGTAGAGAAGTTGATGGATCTAGAGACTGTCATACAGAGTGAAGTCAGAAAGAGAAAAACAAATATTGTATATTAATGCCTATATGTGGAACCTAGAAAAATGCTACAGATGAACTGGTTTGCAGGGCAGAAATAGAGACACAGAGGTAGAGAACAAACGTATCGACACAAAGTGGGGGAAGCCATGGGGTGGTGGTGGTGGGATGAGTTGGGAGATTGGGATTGACCTGTATACATGTCTATGCATAAAATAGATAACTAATTATAACCTAGTGTATAAAAAAATAAATAAAATTAAATTTCAAAATTTTTAAAAATAAAATGTAAAAATAAAACAGAAAAAAAGTTCTTCCATTCACACTGATGTATTTATAAGAATGAATTATTTCCATGCTTATATCTATAAATACATAAAAGAGGAATAAAATCTAACTTGAACCAAAAAAGAAAAAAAAAGAAACTGACAATAACAGTTATACAGAGGAAAACACTACCAAGGCACTTGCTCCAGTGGTAAACAATTCTGAAATTGGTCAGAGGTGGGGAATCATCTCCCATACAGCCAGCAGCCCCACACGCCCACGCAAGGAGCGTCCTTATTGCAAAGCTGGGGGACCGTGCTGAGGCCTCTGTGAGTAAACGTGAGCTGAGCCCCAGGCCAGCTGCTGCTGAACTGTTCCCACCCTTCCCAGGTGAAACACCTGAATATGTACAAGGGCTTGAGAGCCTAGAGGAAGGGCCGTGGAGCCACACCAGCGAAAGCACGCAGGCCAACTTGGTGCCTGCAGGTCAGCCAGGATGGTCCTGGCCCCGGGCGCTCTTCTGGAAGCTTTCCATTGCCCTGCCTGAGATACCCCTCCTGTCCCGGCCCCCACTCCTATTTTTCCTTCCTCACCTCAGCCCGCAGAGATACTCCAGTGGAAGTTATGGGTGACACATCCTCTTCTTTACAGGTGGCAGCCTGGCAACTCCTGCAGAAAGTCCAGCAGAGCCCCACTCACACCGGGCCACCCACAAAGCCGTGGACCCTCACACCCTCCCACCAGCACAGCCCCGAGACTGCTGACGGGGCAGAGAATATGGAGTCAGGCACAGCTGCAGGGGCTATTGCTGCCTGGAGTGCTGTTTATATTGACCTCAACACAGGCACACCTGGGGAGGGCTTGCCGGCAGGGTCAGGCTGCCCAGGTCAGCTAATCCTCAGCCCTCAGGGAATCACATGGCAGAAAATGGACCTCGCTAAGACAGAATATTCGCCAAGGAAAAGAAGCACACAATGCCATTTGCAGCACCGTAGATGAGTCTAGAGGTAATCACATGACTTGGAGTAAGTCAGAAAGTGAAAGACACATATCATATCATATCACTTATAGGTGTTACCTATAAATTGATACCAGGGCAGATATTTCCACGGAGAAGGGCAATCACAGATTCATTAAACAAACTTATGGTTCACCAAAGGAAAGGTGTGAGGATTGAATTCATTACGATATTGGGGTTAACAGACATATACAAACACAGTAGACATATATAATCACCAAAGACCTACGGAGTACCAAGAGAAGACTACTCAACATTCTGTCATAACGTACATGGGAAAAGGATCCCAGGAAGAACAGACATATGTATATGTGTAAAAGAACCACCTCTTGCACACCTACAACAAGCTAAACGTTGTACTCAAACTTGCTGTAATAAAAAATAAAAAATTAAATTAAAAACACGAACAAGAAGTAGTGAGACAAACTTGAGGGGCTTTCTCCTGGCACATTCCGTTCTACATTCCAATCTAGAACGCGACTTCCATTGAGGCTCTGCTGCCCTAGTAACCAGATTTGGTAAGGGAGAACTGCTGCCACCTTGTGGCCGTTTCACACAACAGCAGCTTTAATCCCAGCGCTAATGGTCAGTGGATATTCCAAATCATTACAGGCCTGTAAATGACACCTGCCCTGAAAACAAATCCTGGGGTCATATATCGACCAAAAAATTCAAAAGACGTCCATATTTCAAAACGACAGTTTCAAGAGGCATATTTCACGCACATTAGTGTTCTGATAATTTTGCTTTCTTTCTTTCTTTGTTAAAAATACGGGAATGGAAAAAGGTAACCCTCAGAAGGGGCGAAAACGTTCACAAACGAATCAATGGACAAAGGTTAAATCTCCAATATATATATACAGCTCATGCAGCTTAATATGAATACAACAAACAACCCAATACAAAAATGGGCAGAAGATCTAAATAGACGTTTCTTCAAAGAAGACACAGAGATGGCCAAGACGCACATGAAAAGCTGCTCAACATCACTAATTATTAGAGAAATGCAAATCAAAACTACAATGAGGTAAGACCTCACACCTGTTAGAATCGGCATCATCAGATAATCTACAAACAACAAATTCTGGGGAGGGTGTGGACAAAAGGAACCCTCTTCCGCTATTGGTGGGAATGTAAATTGATACAGTCACTATGGAGAACAGTATGGAGGATCCTTTAAAAAACTAAAAAGAGAATTACCATAGGATCCAGCAATCCCACTTCTGGGCATATACCCAGAGAAACCATAAATCACAGAGACACATTCACCACAATGTTCATTGCAGCACTATTTAAAATAGCCAGGTAATGGAAGCAACCTAAATGCCCACAGACAGACGAATGGATAAAGATGTGGTACATATATAAAATGGAATATTACTCAGCCATAAAAAGGAATGAAACTGAGTCATTTGTAGAGAAGTTGATGGATCTAGAGACTGTCATACAGAGTGAAGTCAGTCAGAAAGAGAAAAACAAATATTGTATATTAATGCCTATATGTGGAACCTAGAAAAATGCTACAGATGAACTGGTTTGCAGGGCAGAAATAGAGACACAGAGGTAGAGAACAAACGTATCGACACAAAGTGGGGGAAGCCATGGGGTGGTGGTGGTGGGATGAGTTGGGAGATTGGGATTGACCTGTATACATGTCTATTCATAAAATAGATAACTAATAATAACCTAGTGTATAAAAAAATAAATAAAATTAAATTTCAAAATTTTTAAAAATAAAATGTAAAAATAAAACAGAAAAAAAGTTCTTCCTTTCACACTGATGTATTTATAAGAATGAATTATTTCCATGCTTATATCTATAAATTCATAAAAGAGGAATAAAATCTAACTTGAACCAAAAAAGAAAAAAAAAAAAACTGAACCTAACAGTTATACAGAGGAAAACACTACGAATGCACTTGCTCCAGTGGTAAACAATTCTGAAATTGGTCAGAGGTGGGGAATCATCTCCCATACAGCCAGCAGCCCCACCCGCCCACGCAAGGAGCGTCCTTATTGCAAAGCTGGGGGACCGTGCCGAGGCCTCTGTGAGTAAACGTGAGCTGAGCCCCAGGCCAGCTGCTGCTGAACTGTTCCCACCCTTCCCAGGTGAAACACCTGAATATGTACAAGGGCTTGAAAGCCTAGAGGAAGGGCCGTGGAGCCACACCAGCGAAAGTACGCAGGCCAACTTGGTGCCTGCAGGTCAGCCAGGATGGTCCTGGCCACGGGCGCTCTTCTGGAAGCTTTCCATTGCCCTGCCTGAGATACCCCTCCTGTCCCGGCCCCCACTCCTTTTTTTCCTTACTCACCTCAGCCCGGAGAGATACTCCAGTGGAAGTTATGGGTGACACCTCCTCTTCTTTACAGGTGGCAGCCTGGCAACTCCTGCAGAAAGTCCAGCAGAGTCCCACTCACACCGGGCCACCCACAAAGCCGTGGACCCTCACACCCTCCCACCAGCACAGCCCCGAGACTGCTGACGGGGCAGAGAATATGGAGTCAGGCACAGCTGCAGGGGCTATTGCTGCCTGGAGTGCTGTTTATATTGACCTCAACCCAGGCACACCTGGGGAGGGCTTGCCGGCAGGGTCAGGCTGCCCAGGTCAGCTAATCCTCAGCCCTCAGGGAATCACATTGCAGAAAATGGACCTCGCTAAGACAGAATATTAGCCAAGGAAAAAAAGCACACAATGCCATTTGCAGCACCGTAGATGAGTCTAGAGGTAATCACGTGACTTGGAGTACGTCAGAAAGTGAAAGACACATATCATATCATATCACTTATAGGTGTTACCTATAAATTGATACCAGGGCAGATATTTCCACGGAGAAGGGCAATCACAGATTCATTAAACAAACTTATGGTTCACCAAAGGAAAGGTGTGAGGATTGAATTCATTATGATATTGGGGTTAACAGACATATACAAACACAGTAGACGTATATAATCACCAAAGACCTATGGAGTACCAAGAGAAGACTACTCAACATTCTGTCATAACGTACATGGGAAAAGGATCCCAGGAAGAACAGACATATGTATATGTGTAAAAGAACCACCTCTTGCACACCTACAACAAGCTAAACGTTGTACTCAAACTTGCTGTAATAAAAAATAAAAAATTAAATTAAAAACACGAACAAGAAGTAGTGAGACAAACTTGAGGGGCTTTCTCCTGGCACATTCCGTTCTACATTCCAATCTAGAACGCGACTTCCATTGAGGTTCTGCTGCCCTAGTAACCAGATTTGGTAAGGGAGAACTGCTGCCACCTTGTGGCCGTTTCACACAACAGCAGATTTAATCCCAGCGCTAATGGTCAGTGGATATTCCAAATCATTACAAGCCTGTAAATGACACCTGCCCTGAAAACAAATCCTGGGGTCATATATCGACCAAAAAATTCAAAAGACGTCCATATTTCAAAACGACAGTTTCAAGAGGCATATTTCACGCACATTAGTGTTCTGCTTCTTTTGATTTCTTTCTTTCTTTGTTAAAAAAACGGGAATGGAAAAAGGCAACCCTCAGAATGGGCGAAAACTTTCACAAACGAATCAATGGACAAAGGTTTAATCTCCAATATATATAAACAGCTCATGCAGCTTAATATTAATAAAACAAGCAACGCAATACAAAAATGGGCAGAAGATATAAAGAGACGTTTCTTCAAAGAAGACACAGAGATGGCCAAGACGCAC
The DNA here is from genome assembly GCF_964165515.1 of Mesoplodon bidens. NCBI lineage: Eukaryota > Metazoa > Chordata > Mammalia > Artiodactyla > Ziphiidae > Mesoplodon > Mesoplodon bidens. The sequence continues at coordinate 50,933 of NW_027671609.1, read as the reverse complement.
ATGAAAAGCTGCTCAACATCACTAAATATTAGAGAAATGCAAATCAAAACTACAATGAGGTAAGACCTCACACCTGTTAGAATCGGCATCATCAGATAATCTACAAACAACAAATTCTGGGGAGGGTGTGGACAAAAGGAACCCTCTTCCGCTATTGGTGGGAATGTAAATTGATACAGTCACTATGGAGAACAGTATGGAGGTTCCTTTAAAAAACTAAAAAGAGAATTACCATAGGATCCAGCAATCCCACTTCTGGGCATATACCCAGAGAAACCATAAATCACAGAGACACATTCACCACAATGTTCATTGCAGCACTATTTACAATAACCAGGTAATGGAAGCAACCTAAATGCCCACAGACAGACGAATGGATAAAGATGTGGTACATATATAAAATGGAATATTACTCAGCCATAAAAAGGAATGAAACTGGGTCATTTGTAGAGAAGTTGATGGATCTAGAGACTGTCATACAGAGTGAAGTCAGTCAGAAAGAGAAAAACAAATATTGTATATTAATGCCTATATGTGGAACCTAGAAAAATGCTACAGATGAACTGGTTTGCAGGGCAGAAATAGAGACACAGAGGTAGAGAACAAACGTATGGACACAAAGTGGGGGAAGCCATGGGGTGGTGGTCGTGGAATGAGTTGGGAGATTGGGATTGACCTGTATACATGTCTATGCATAAAATAGATATCTAATAATAACCTACTGTATAAAAAAATAAATAAAATTAAATTTCAAAAATTTTAAAAATAAAATGTAAAAATAAAACAGAAAAAATATTCTTCCATTCACACTGATGTATTTATAAGAATGAATTATTTCCATGCTTATATCCATAAATACATAAAAGAGGAATAAAATCTAACTTGAACCAAAAAAGAAAAAAAAAAAAACTGAACCTAACAGTTATACAGAGGAAATCACTACCAAGGCACTTGCTCCAGTGGTAAACAATTCTGAAATTGGTCAGAGGTGGGGAATCATCTCCCATAGAGCCAGCAGCCCCGCCTGCCCACGCAAGGAGCGTCCTTATTGCAAAGCTGGGGGACCGTGCCGAGGCCTCTGTGAGTAAACGTGAGCTGAGCCCCAGGCCAGCTGCTGCTGAACTGTTCCCACCCTTCCCAGGTGAAACACCTGAATATGGACAAGGGCTTGAAAGCCTAGAGGAAGGGCCGTGGAGCCACACCAGCGACAGCCCGCTGGCCACCTTGGTGCCTGCAGGTCAGCCAGGATGGTCCTGGCCACGGGCGCTCTTCTGGAAGCTTTCCATTGCCCTGCCTGAGATACCCCTCCTGTCCCGTCCCCCACTCCTTTTTTTCCTTCCTCACCTCAGCCCGGAGAGATATTCCAGTGGAAGTTATGGGTGACACATCCTCTTCTTTACAGGTGGCAGCCTGGCAACTCCTGCAGTAAGTCCAGCAGAGCCCCACTCACACCGGGCCACCCACAAAGCCGTGGACCCTCACACCCTCCCACCAGCACAGCCCCGAGACTGCTGACGGGGCAGAGAATATGGAGTCAGGCACAGCTGCAGGGGCTATTGCTGCCTGGAGTGCTGTTTATATTGACCTCAACACAGGCACACCTGGGGAGGGCTTGCCGGCAGGGTCAGGCTGCCCAGGTCAGCTAATCCTCAGCCCTCAGGGAATCACATTGCAGAAAATGGACCTCGCTAAGACAGAATATTCGCCAAGGAAAAGAAGCACACAATGCCATTTGCAGCACCGTAGATGAGTCTAGAGGTAATCACGTTACTTGGAGTAAGTCAGAAAGTGAAAGACACATATCATATCATATCACTTATAGGTGTTACCTATAAATTGATACCAGGGCAGATATTTCCACGGAGAAGGGCAATCACAGATTCATTAAACAAACTTATGGTTCACCAAAGGAAAGGTGTGAGGATTGAATTCATTACGATATTGGGGTTAACAGACATATACAAACACAGTAGACATATATAATCACCAAAGACCTACGGAGTACCAAGAGAAGACTACTCAACATTCTGTCCTAACGTACATGGGAAAAGGATCCCAGGAAGAACAGACATATGTATATGTGTAAAAGAACCACCTCTTGCACACCTACAACAAGCTAAACGTTGTACTCAAACTTGCTGTAATAAAAAATAAAAAATTAAATTAAAAACACGAACAAGAAGTAGTGAGACAAACTTGAGGGGCTTTCTCCTGGCACATTACGTTCTACATTCCAATCTAGAACGCGACTTCCATTGAGGCTCTGCTGCCCTAGTAACCAGATTTGGTAAGGGAGAACTGCTGCCACCTTGTGGCCGTTTCACACAACAGCAGCTTTAATCCCAGCGCTAATGGTCAGTGGATATTCCAAATCATTACAGGCCTGTAAATGACACCTGCCCTGAAAACAAATCCTGGGGTCATATATCGACCAAAAAATTCAAAAGACGTCCATATTTCAAAACGACAGTTTCAAGAGGCATATTTCACGCACATTAGTGTTCTGATTCTTTTGCTTTCTTTCTTTCTTTGTTAAAAATACGGGAATGGAAAAAGGTAACCCTCAGAAGGGGCGAAAACGTTCACAAACGAATCAATGGACAAAGGTTAAATCTCCAATATATATATACAGCTCATGCAGCTTAATATGAATACAACAAACAACCCAATACAAAAATGGGCAGAAGATCTAAATAGACGTTTCTTCAAAGAAGACACAGAGATGGCCAAGACGCACATGAAAAGCTGCTCAACATCACTAATTATTAGAGAAATGCAAATCAAAACTACAATGAGGTAAGACCTCACACCTGTTAGAATCGGCATCATCAGATAATCTACAAACAACAAATTCTGGGGAGGGTGTGGACAAAAGGAACCCTCTTCCGCTATTGGTGGGAATGTAAATTGATACAGTCACTATGGAGAACAGTATGGAGGTTCCTTTAAAAAACTAAAAAGAGAATTACCATAGGATCCAGCAATCCCACTTCTGGGCATATACCCAGAGAAACCATAAATCACAGAGACACATTCACCACAATGTTCATTGCAGCACTATTTAAAATAGCCAGGTAATGGAAGCAACCTAAATGCCCACAGACAGACGAATGGATAAAGATGTGGTACATATATAAAATGGAATATTACTCAGCCATAAAAAGGAATGAAACTGAGTCATTTGTAGAGAAGTTGATGGATCTAGAGACTGTCATTCAGAGTGAAGTCAGTCAGAAAGAGAAAAACAAATATTGTATATTAATGCCTATATGTGGAACCTCGAAATATCCTACAGATGAACTGGTTTGCAGGGCAGAAATAGAGACACAGAGGTAGAGAACAAACGTATGGACACAAAGTGTGGGAAGCCATGGTGTGGTGGTGGTGGGATGAGTTGGGAGATTGGGATTGACCTGTATACATGTCTATGCATAAAATAGATAACTAATAATAACCTACTGTATAAAAAAAAATAAATAAAATTAAATTTCAAAAATTTTAAAAATAAAATGTAAAAATAAAACAGAAAAAAAGTTCTTCCATTCACACTGATGTATTTATAAGAATGAATTATTTCCATGCTTATATCTATAAATACATAATAGAGGAATAAAATCTAACTTGAACCAAAAAAAAAAAAATTGAACCTAACAGTTATACAGAGGAAATCACTACCAAGGCACTTGTTCCAGTGGTAAACAATTCTGAAATTGGTCAGAGGTGTGGAATCATCTCCCATAGAGCCAGCAGACCCGCCCGCCCACGCAAGGAGTGTCCTTATTGCAAAGCTGGGGGACCGTGCCGAGGCCTCTGTGAGTAAACGTGAGCTGAGCCCCAGGCCAGCTGCTGCTGAACTGTTCCCACCCTTCCCAGGTGAAACACCTGAATATGTACAAGGGCTTGAAAGCCTAGAGGAAGGGCCGTGGAGCCACACCAGCGAAAGCACGCAGGCCAACTTGGTGCCTGCAGGTCAGCCAGGATGGTCCTGGCCACGGGCGCTCTTCTGGAAGCTTTCCATTGCCCTGCCTGAGATACCCCTCCTGTCCCGGCCCCCACTCCTATTTTTCCTTCCTCACCTCAGCCCGGAGTGATACTCCAGTGGAAGTTATGGGTGACACATCGTCTTCTTTACAGGTGGCAGCCTGGCAACTCCTTCCGAAAGTCCAGCAGAGCCCCACTCACACCGGGCCGCCCACAAAGCGGTGGACCCTCACACCCTCCCACCAGCACAGCCCCGAGACTGCTGACGGGGCAGAGAATATGGAGTCAGGCACAGCTGCAGGGGCTATTGCTGCCTGGAGTGCTGTTTATATTGACCTCAACCCAGGCACACCTGGGGAGGGCTTGCCGGCAGGGTCAGGCTGCCCAGGTCAGCTAATCCTCAGCCCTCAGGGAATCACATTGCAGAAAATGGACCTCGCTAAGACAGAATATTCGCCAAGGAAAAGAAGCACACAATGCCATTTGCAGCACCGTAGATGAGTCTAGAGGTAATCGCGTGACTTGGAGTAAGTCAGAAAGTGAAAGACACATATCATATCATATCACTTATAGGTGTTACCTATAAATTGATACCAGGGCAGATATTTCAACGGAGAAGCGCAATCACAGATTCATTAAACAAACTTATGGTTCACCAAAGGAAAGGTGTGAGGATTGAATTCATTACGATATTGGGGTTAACAGACATATACAAACACAGTAGACATATATAATCACCAAAGACCTACGGAGTACCAAGAGAAGACTACTCAACATTCTGTCATAACGTACATGGGAAAAGGATCCCAGGAAGAACAGACATATGTATATGTGTAAAAGAACCACCTCTTGCACACCTACAACAAGCTAAACGTTGTACTCAAACTTGCTGTAATAAAAAATAAAAAATTAAATTAAAAACACGAACAAGAAGTAGTGAGACAAACTTGAGGGGCTTTCTCCTGGCACATTCCGTTCTACATTCCAATCTAGAACGAGACTTCCATTGAGGCTCTGCTGCCCTAGTAACCAGATTTGGTAAGGGAGAACTGCTGCCACCTTGTGGCCGTTTCACACAACAGCAGCTTTAATCCCAGCGCTAATGGTCAGTGGATATTCCAAATCATTACAGGCCTGTAAATGACACCTGCCCTGAAAACAAATCCTGGGGTCATATATCGACCAAAAAATTCAAAAGACGTCCATATTTCAAAACGACAGTTTCAAGAGGCATATTTCACGCACATTAGTGTTCTGATTCTTTTGCTTTCTTTCTTTCTTTGTTAAAAATACGGGAATGGAAAAAGGCAACCCTCAGAAGGGGCGAAAACGTTCACAAACGAATCAATGGACAAAGGTTAAATCTCCAATATATATATACAGCTCATGCAGCTTAATATGAATACAACAAACAACCCAATACAAAAATGGGCAGAAGATCTAAATAGACGTTTCTTCAAAGAAGACACAGAGATGGCCAAGACGCACATGAAAAGCTGCTCAACATCACTAATTATTAGAGAAATGCAAATCAAAACTACAATGAGGTAAGACCTCACACCTGTTAGAATCGGCATCATCAGATAATCTACAAACAACAAATTCTGGGGAGGGTGTGGACAAAAGGAACCCTCTTCCGCTATTGGTGGGAATGTAAATTGATACAGTCACTATGGAGAACAGTATGGAGGTTCCTTTAAAAAACTAAAAAGAGAATTACCATAGGATCCAGCAATCCCACTTCTGGGCATATACCCAGAGAAACCATAAATCACAGAGACACATTCACCACAATGTTCATTGCAGCACTATTTACAATAGCCAGGTAATGGAAGCAACCTAAATGCCCACAGACAGACGAATGGATAAAGATGTGGTACATATATAAAATGGAATATTACTCAGCCATAAAAAGGAATGAAACTGGGTCATTTGTAGAGAAGTTGATGGATCTAGAGACTCTCATACAGAGTGAAGTCAGTCAGAAAGAGAAAAACAAATATTGTATATTAATGCCTATATGTGGAACCTAGAAAAATGCTACAGATGAACTGGTTTGCAGGGCAGAAATAGAGACACAGAGGTAGAGAACAAACGTATGGACACAAAGTGGGGGAAGCCATGGGGTGGTGGTGGTGGGATGAGTTGGGAGATTGGGATTGACCTGTATACATGTCTATGCATAAAATAGATAACTAATAATAACCTACTGTATAAAAATAAATAAATAAAATTAAATTTCAAAAATTTTAAAAATAAAATGTAAAAATAAAACAGAAAAAATGTTCTTCCATTCACACTGATGTATTTATAAGAATGAATTATTTCCATGCTTATATCTATAAATACATAAAAGAGGAATAAAATCTAACTTGAACCAAAAAAAAAAAAATTGAACCTAACAGTTATACAGAGGAAATCACTACCAAGGCACTTGTTCCAGTGGTAAACAATTCTGAAATTGGTCAGAGGTGGGGAATCATCTCCCATAGAGCCAGCAGCCCCCCCCGCCCACGCAAGGAGCGTCCTTATTGCAAAGCTGGGGGACCGTGCCGAGGCCTCTGTGAGTAAACGTGAGCTGAGCCCCAGGCCAGCTGCTGCTGAACTGTTCCCACCCTTCCCAGGTGAAACACCTGAATATGTACAAGGGCTTGAAAGCCTAGAGGAAGGGCCGTGGAGCCACACCAGCGAAAGCACGCAGGCCAACTTGGTGCCTGCAGGTCAGCCAGGATGGTCCTGGCCACGGGCGCTCTTCTGGAAGCTTTCCATTGCCCTGCATGAGATACCCCTCCTGTCCCGGCCCCCACTCCTAGTTTTCCTTCCTCACCTCAGCCCGGAGAGATACTCCAGTGGAAGTTATGTGTGACACATCCTCTTCTTTACAAGTGGCAGCCTGGCAACTCCTGCAGAAAGTCCAGCAGAGCCCCACTCACACCGGGCCACCCACAAAGCCGTGGACCCTCACACCCTCCCACCAGCACAGCCCCGAGACTGCTGACGGGGCAGAGAATATGGAGTCAGGCACAGCTGCAGGGGCTATTGCTGCCTGGAGTGCTGTTTATATTGACCTCAACCCAGGCACACCTGGGGAGGGCTTGCCGGCAGGGTCAGGCTGCCCAGGTCAGCTAATCCTCAGCCCTCAGGGAATCACATTGCAGAAAATGGAGCTCGCTAAGACAGAATATTCGCCAAGGAAAAGAAGCACACAATGCCATTTGCAGCACCGTAGATGAGTCTAGAGGTAATCACGTGACTTGGAGTAAGTCAGAAAGTGAAAGACACATATCATATCATATCACTTATAGGTGTTACCTATAAATTGATACCAGGGCAGATATTTCCACGGAGAAGCGCAATCACAGATTCATTAAACAAACTTATGGTTCACCAAAGGAAAGGTGTGAGGATTGAATTCATTACGATATTGGGGTTAACAGACATATACAAACACAGTAGACATATATAATCACCAAAGACCTACGGAGTACCAAGAGAAGACTACTCAACATTCTGTCCTAACGTACATGGGAAAAGGATCCCAGGAAGAACAGACATATGTATATGTGTAAAAGAACCACCTCTTGCACACCTACAACAAGCTAAACGTTGTACTCAAACTTGCTGTAATAAAAAATAAAAAATTAAATTAAAAACACGAACAAGAAGTAGTGAGACAAACTTGAGGGGCTTTCTCCTGGCACATTCCGTTCTACATTCCAATCTAGAACGCGACTTCCATTGAGGCTCTGCTGCCCTAGTAACCAGATTTGGTAAGGGAGAACTGCTGCCACCTTGTGGCCGTTTCACACAACAGCAGCTTTAATCCCAGCGCTAATGGTCAGTGGATATTCCAAATCATTACAGGCCTGTAAATGACACCTGCCCTGAAAACAAATCCTGGGGTCATATATCGACCAAAAAATTCAAAAGACGTCCATATTTCAAAACGACAGTTTCAAGAGGCATATTTCACGCACATTAGTGTTCTGATTCTTTTGCTTTCTTTCTTTCTTTGTTAAAAATACGGGAATGGAAAAAGGTAACCCTCAGAAGGGGCGAAAACGTTCACAAACGAATCAATGGACAAAGGTTAAATCTCCAATATATATATACAGCTCATGCAGCTTAATATGAATACAACAAACAACCCAATACAAAAATGGACAGAAGATCTAAATAGACGTTTCTTCAAAGAAGACACAGAGATGGCCAAGACGCACATGAAAAGCTGCTCAACATCACTAATTATTAGAGAAATGCAAATCAAAACTACAATGAGGTAAGACCTCACACCTGTTAGAATCGGCATCATCAGATAATCTACAAACAACAAATTCTGGGGAGGGTGTGGACAAAAGGAACCCTCTTCCGCTATTGGTGGGAATGTAAATTGATACAGTCACTATGGAGAACAGTATGGAGGTTCCTTTAAAAAACTAAAAAGAGAATTACCATAGGATCCAGCAATCCCACTTCTGGGCATATACCCAGAGAAACCATAAATCACAGAGACACATTCACCACAATGTTCATTGCAGCACTATTTAAAATAGCCAGGTAATGGAAGCAACCTAAATGCCCACAGACAGACGAATGGATAAAGATGTGGTACATATATAAAATGGAATATTACTCAGCCATAAAAAGGAATGAAACTGGGTCATTTGTAGAGAAGTTGATGGATCTAGAGACTCTCATACAGAGTGAAGTCAGTCAGAAAGAGAAAAACAAATATTGTATATTAATGCCTATATGTGGAACCTAGAAAAATGCTACAGATGAACTGGTTTGCAGGGCAGAAATAGAGACACAGAGGTAGAGAACAAACGTATGGACACAAAGTGGGGGAAGCCATGGGGTGGTGGTGGTGGGATGAGTTGGGAGATTGGGATTGACCTGTATACATGTCTATGCATAAAATAGATAACTAATAATAACCTACTGTATAAAAATAAATAAATAAAATTAAATTTCAAAAATTTTAAAAATAAAATGTAAAAATAAAACAGAAAAAATGTTCTTCCATTCACACTGATGTATTTATAAGAATGAATTATTTCCATGCTTATATCTATAAATACATAAAAGAGGAATAAAATCTAACTTGAACCAAAAAAAAAAAAATTGAACCTAACAGTTATACAGAGGAAATCACTACCAAGGCACTTGTTCCAGTGGTAAACAATTCTGAAATTGGTCAGAGGTGGGGAATCATCTCCCATAGAGCCAGCAGCCCCCCCCGCCCACGCAAGGAGCGTCCTTATTGCAAAGCTGGGGGACCGTGCCGAGGCCTCTGTGAGTAAACGTGAGCTGAGCCCCAGGCCAGCTGCTGCTGAACTGTTCCCACCCTTCCCAGGTGAAACACCTGAATATGTACAAGGGCTTGAAAGCCTAGAGGAAGGGCCGTGGAGCCACACCAGCGAAAGCACGCAGGCCAACTTGGTGCCTGCAGGTCAGCCAGGATGGTCCTGGCCACGGGCGCTCTTCTGGAAGCTTTCCATTGCCCTGCATGAGATACCCCTCCTGTCCCGGCCCCCACTCCTAGTTTTCCTTCCTCACCTCAGCCCGGAGAGATACTCCAGTGGAAGTTATGTGTGACACATCCTCTTCTTTACAAGTGGCAGCCTGGCAACTCCTGCAGAAAGTCCAGCAGAGCCCCACTCACACCGGGCCACCCACAAAGCCGTGGACCCTCACACCCTCCCACCAGCACAGCCCCGAGACTGCTGACGGGGCAGAGAATATGGAGTCAGGCACAGCTGCAGGGGCTATTGCTGCCTGGAGTGCTGTTTATATTGACCTCAACCCAGGCACACCTGGGGAGGGCTTGCCGGCAGGGTCAGGCTGCCCAGGTCAGCTAATCCTCAGCCCTCAGGGAATCACATTGCAGAAAATGGAGCTCGCTAAGACAGAATATTCGCCAAGGAAAAGAAGCACACAATGCCATTTGCAGCACCGTAGATGAGTCTAGAGGTAATCACGTGACTTGGAGTAAGTCAGAAAGTGAAAGACACATATCATATCATATCACTTATAGGTGTTACCTATAAATTGATACCAGGGCAGATATTTCCACGGAGAAGCGCAATCACAGATTCATTAAACAAACTTATGGTTCACCAAAGGAAAGGTGTGAGGATTGAATTCATTACGATATTGGGGTTAACAGACATATACAAACACAGTAGACATATATAATCACCAAAGACCTACGGAGTACCAAGAGAAGACTACTCAACATTCTGTCCTAACGTACATGGGAAAAGGATCCCAGGAAGAACAGACATATGTATATGTGTAAAAGAACCACCTCTTGCACACCTACAACAAGCTAAACGTTGTACTCAAACTTGCTGTAATAAAAAATAAAAAATTAAATTAAAAACACGAACAAGAAGTAGTGAGACAAACTTGAGGGGCTTTCTCCTGGCACATTCCGTTCTACATTCCAATCTAGAACGCGACTTCCATTGAGGCTCTGCTGCCCTAGTAACCAGATTTGGTAAGGGAGAACTGCTGCCACCTTGTGGCCGTTTCACACAACAGCAGCTTTAATCCCAGCGCTAATGGTCAGTGGATATTCCAAATCATTACAGGCCTGTAAATGACACCTGCCCTGAAAACAAATCCTGGGGTCATATATCGACCAAAAAATTCAAAAGACGTCCATATTTCAAAACGACAGTTTCAAGAGGCATATTTCACGCACATTAGTGTTCTGATTCTTTTGCTTTCTTTCTTTCTTTGTTAAAAATACGGGAATGGAAAAAGGTAACCCTCAGAAGGGGCGAAAACGTTCACAAACGAATCAATGGACAAAGGTTAAATCTCCAATATATATATACAGCTCATGCAGCTTAATATGAATACAACAAACAACCCAATACAAAAATGGACAGAAGATCTAAATAGACGTTTCTTCAAAGAAGACACAGAGATGGCCAAGACGCACATGAAAAGCTGCTCAACATCACTAATTATTAGAGAAATGCAAATCAAAACTACAATGAGGTAAGACCTCACACCTGTTAGAATCGGCATCATCAGATAATCTACAAACAACAAATTCTGGGGAGGGTGTGGACAAAAGGAACCCTCTTCCGCTATTGGTGGGAATGTAAATTGATACAGTCACTATGGAGAACAGTATGGAGGTTCCTTTAAAAAACTAAAAAGAGAATTACCATAGGATCCAGCAATCCCACTTCTGGGCATATACCCAGAGAAACCATAAATCACAGAGACACATTCACCACAATGTTCATTGCAGCACTATTTAAAATAGCCAGGTAATGGAAGCAACCTAAATGCCCACAGACAGACGAATGGATAAAGATGTGGTACATATATAAAATGGAATATTACTCAGCCATAAAAAGGAATGAAACTGGGTCATTTGTAGAGAAGTTGATGGATCTAGAGACTCTCATACAGAGTGAAGTCAGTCAGAAAGAGAAAAACAAATATTGTATATTAATGCCTATATGTGGAACCTAGAAAAATGCTACAGATGAACTGGTTTGCAGGGCAGAAATAGAGACACAGAGGTAGAGAACAAACGTATGGACACAAAGTGGGGGAAGCCATGGGGTGGTGGTGGTGGGATGAGTTGGGAGATTGGGATTGACCTGTATACATGTCTATGCATAAAATAGATAACTAATAATAACCTACTGTATAAAAATAAATAAATAAAATTAAATTTCAAAAATTTTAAAAATAAAATGTAAAAATAAAACAGAAAAAATGTTCTTCCATTCACACTGATGTATTTATAAGAATGAATTATTTCCATGCTTATATCTATAAATACATAAAAGAGGAATAAAATCTAACTTGAACCAAAAAAAAAAAAATTGAACCTAACAGTTATACAGAGGAAATCACTACCAAGGCACTTGTTCCAGTGGTAAACAATTCTGAAATTGGTCAGAGGTGGGGAATCATCTCCCATAGAGCCAGCAGCCCCCCCCGCCCACGCAAGGAGCGTCCTTATTGCAAAGCTGGGGGACCGTGCCGAGGCCTCTGTGAGTAAACGTGAGCTGAGCCCCAGGCCAGCTGCTGCTGAACTGTTCCCACCCTTCCCAGGTGAAACACCTGAATATGTACAAGGGCTTGAAAGCCTAGAGGAAGGGCCGTGGAGCCACACCAGCGAAAGCACGCAGGCCAACTTGGTGCCTGCAGGTCAGCCAGGATGGTCCTGGCCACGGGCGCTCTTCTGGAAGCTTTCCATTGCCCTGCATGAGATACCCCTCCTGTCCCGGCCCCCACTCCTAGTTTTCCTTCCTCACCTCAGCCCGGAGAGATACTCCAGTGGAAGTTATGTGTGACACATCCTCTTCTTTACAAGTGGCAGCCTGGCAACTCCTGCAGAAAGTCCAGCAGAGCCCCACTCACACCGGGCCACCCACAAAGCCGTGGACCCTCACACCCTCCCACCAGCACAGCCCCGAGACTGCTGACGGGGCAGAGAATATGGAGTCAGGCACAGCTGCAGGGGCTATTGCTGCCTGGAGTGCTGTTTATATTGACCTCAACCCAGGCACACCTGGGGAGGGCTTGCCGGCAGGGTCAGGCTGCCCAGGTCAGCTAATCCTCAGCCCTCAGGGAATCACATTGCAGAAAATGGAGCTCGCTAAGACAGAATATTCGCCAAGGAAAAGAAGCACACAATGCCATTTGCAGCACCGTAGATGAGTCTAGAGGTAATCACGTGACTTGGAGTAAGTCAGAAAGTGAAAGACACATATCATATCATATCACTTATAGGTGTTACCTATAAATTGATACCAGGGCAGATATTTCCACGGAGAAGCGCAATCACAGATTCATTAAACAAACTTATGGTTCACCAAAGGAAAGGTGTGAGGATTGAATTCATTACGATATTGGGGTTAACAGACATATACAAACACAGTAGACATATATAATCACCAAAGACCTACGGAGTACCAAGAGAAGACTACTCAACATTCTGTCCTAACGTACATGGGAAAAGGATCCCAGGAAGAACAGACATATGTATATGTGTAAAAGAACCACCTCTTGCACACCTACAACAAGCTAAACGTTGTACTCAAACTTGCTGTAATAAAAAATAAAAAATTAAATTAAAAACACGAACAAGAAGTAGTGAGACAAACTTGAGGGGCTTTCTCCTGGCACATTCCGTTCTACATTCCAATCTAGAACGCGACTTCCATTGAGGCTCTGCTGCCCTAGTAACCAGATTTGGTAAGGGAGAACTGCTGCCACCTTGTGGCCGTTTCACACAACAGCAGCTTTAATCCCAGCGCTAATGGTCAGTGGATATTCCAAATCATTACAGGCCTGTAAATGACACCTGCCCTGAAAACAAATCCTGGGGTCATATATCGACCAAAAAATTCAAAAGACGTCCATATTTCAAAACGACAGTTTCAAGAGGCATATTTCACGCACATTAGTGTTCTGATTCTTTTGCTTTCTTTCTTTCTTTGTTAAAAATACGGGAATGGAAAAAGGTAACCCTCAGAAGGGGCGAAAACGTTCACAAACGAATCAATGGACAAAGGTTAAATCTCCAATATATATATACAGCTCATGCAGCTTAATATGAATACAACAAACAACCCAATACAAAAATGGACAGAAGATCTAAATAGACGTTTCTTCAAAGAAGACACAGAGATGGCCAAGACGCACATGAAAAGCTGCTCAACATCACTAATTATTAGAGAAATGCAAATCAAAACTACAATGAGGTAAGACCTCACACCTGTTAGAATCGGCATCATCAGATAATCTACAAACAACAAATTCTGGGGAGGGTGTGGACAAAAGGAACCCTCTTCCGCTATTGGTGGGAATGTAAATTGATACAGTCACTATGGAGAACAGTATGGAGGTTCCTTTAAAAAACTAAAAAGAGAATTACCATAGGATCCAGCAATCCCACTTCTGGGCATATACCCAGAGAAACCATAAATCACAGAGACACATTCACCACAATGTTCATTGCAGCACTATTTAAAATAGCCAGGTAATGGAAGCAACCTAAATGCCCACAGACAGACGAATGGATAAAGATGTGGTACATATATAAAATGGAATATTACTCAGCCATAAAAAGGAATGAAACTGGGTCATTTGTAGAGAAGTTGATGGATCTAGAGACTGTCATACAGAGTGAAGTAAGTCAGAAAGAGAAAAACAAATATTGTATATTAATGCCTATATGTGGAACCTAGAAAAATGCTACAGATGAACTGGTTTGCAGGGCAGAAATAGAGACACAGAGGTAGAGAACAAACGTATGGACACAAAGTGGGGGAAGCCATGGGGTGGTGGTGGTGGGATGAGTTGGGAGATTGGGATTGACCTGTATACATGTCTATGCATAAAATAGATAACTAATAATAACCTACTGTATAAAAAAAATAAATAAAATTAAATTTCAAAAAATTTAAAAATAAAATGTAAAAATAAAACAGAAAAAATGTTCTTCCATTCACACTGATTTATTTATAAGAATGAATTATTTCCATGCTTATATCTATAAATACATAAAAGAGGAATAAAATCTAACATGAACCAAAAAAAAAAAATTGAACCTAACAGTTATACAGAGGAAATCACTACCAAGGCACTTGTTCCAAGGGTAAACAATTCTGAAATTGGTCAGAGGTGGGGAATCATCTCCCATAGAGCCAGCAGCCCCGCCCGCCCACGCAAGGAGCGTCCTTATTGCAAAGCTGGGGGACCGTGCCGAGGCCTCTGTGAGTAAACGTGAGCTGAGCCCCAGGCCAGCTGCTGCTGAACTGTTCCCACCCTTCCCAGGTGAAACACCTGAATATGTACAAGGGCTTGAAAGCCTAGAGGAAGGGCCGTGGAGCCACACCAGCGAAAGCACGCAGGCCAACTTGGTGCCTGCAGGTCAGCCAGGATGGTCCTGGCCACGGGCTCTCTTCTGGAAGCTTTCCATTGCCCTGCCTGAGATACCCCTCCTGTCCCGGCCCCCACTCCTATTTTTCCTTCCTCACCTCAGCCCGCAGAGATACTCCAGTGGAAGTTATGGGTGACACATCCTCTTCTTTACAAGTGGCAGCCTGGCAACTCCTGCAGAAAGTCCAGCAGAGCCCCACTCACACCGGGCCACCCACAAAGCCGTGGACCCTCACACCCTCCCACCAGCACAGCCCCGAGACTGCTGACGGGGCAGAGAATATGGAGTCAGGCACAGCTGCAGGGGCTATTGCTGCCTGGAGTGCTGTTTATATTGACCTCAACCCAGGCACACCTGGGGAGGGCTTGCCGGCAGGGTCAGGCTGCCCAGGTCAGCTAATCCTCAGCCCTCAGGGAATCACATTGCAGAAAATGGAGCTCGCTAAGACAGAATATTCGCCAAGGAAAAGAAGCACACAATGCCATTTGCAGCACCGTAGATGAGTCTAGAGGTAATCACGTGACTTGGAGTAAGTCAGAAAGTGAAAGACACATATCATATCATATCACTTATAGGTGTTACCTATAAATTGATACCAGGGCAGATATTTCCACGGAGAAGGGCAATCACAGATTCATTAAACAAACTTATGGTTCACCAAAGGAAAGGTGTGAGGATTGAATTCATAACGATATTGGGGTTAACAGACATATACAAACACAGTAGACATATATAATCACCAAAGACCTACGGAGTACCAAGAGAGGACTACTCAACATTCTGTCATAACGTACATGGGAAAAGGATCACAGGAAGAACAGACATATGTATATGTGTAAAAGAACCACCTCTTGCACACCTACAACAAGCTAAACGTTGTACTCAAACTTGCTGTAATAAAAAATAAAAAATTAAATTAAAAACACGAACAAGAAGTAGTGAGACAAACTTGAGGGGCTTTCTCCTGGCACATTCCGTTCTACATTCCAATCTAGAACGCGACTTCCATTGAGGCTCTGCTGCCCTAGTAACCAGATTTGGTAAGGGAGAACTGCTGCCACCTTGTGGCCGTTTCACACAACAGCAGCTTTAATCCCAGCGCTAATGGTCAGTGGATATTCCAAATCATTACAGGCCTGTAAATGACACCTGCCCTGAAAACAAATCCTGGGGTCATATATCGACCAAAAAATTCAAAAGACGTCCATATTTCAAAACGACAGTTTCAAGAGGCATATTTCACGCACATTAGTGTTCTGCTTCTTTTGATTTCTTTCTTTCTTTGTTAAAAAAACGG
This sequence comes from Mesoplodon bidens, assembly GCF_964165515.1. Lineage (NCBI taxonomy): Eukaryota > Metazoa > Chordata > Mammalia > Artiodactyla > Ziphiidae > Mesoplodon > Mesoplodon bidens. Next base: position 34,731 of record NW_027671609.1, on the reverse strand, counting down.
GAATGGAAAAAGGCAACCCTCAGAATGGGCGAAAACTTTCACAAACGAATCAATGGACAAAGGTTTAATCTCCAATATATATAAACAGCTCATGCAGCTTAATATTAATAAAACAAGCAACGCAATACAAAAATGGGCAGAAGATATAAAGAGACGTTTCTTCAAAGAAGACACAGAGATGGCCAAGACGCACATGAAAAGCTGCTCAACATCACTAAATATTAGAGAAATGCAAATCAAAACTACAATGAGGTAAGACCTCACACCTGTTAGAATCGGCATCATCAGATAATCTACAAACAACAAATTCTGGGGAGGGTGTGGACAAAAGGAACCCTCTTCCGCTATTGGTGGGAATGTAAATTGATACAGTCACTATGGAGAACAGTATGGAGGTTCCTTTAAAAAACTAAAAAGAGAATTACCATAGGATCCAGCAATCCCACTTCTGGGCATATACCCAGAGAAAACCATAAATCACAAAGACACATTCACCACAATGTTCATTGCAGCACTATTTACAATAGCCAGGTAATGGAAGCAACCTAAATGCCCACAGACAGACGAATGGATAAAGATGTGGTACATATATAAAATGGAATATTACTCAGCCATAAAAAGGAATGAAACTGGGTCATTTGTAGAGAAGTTGATGGATCTAGAGACTGTCATACAGAGTGAAGTAAGTCAGAAAGAGAAAAACAAATATTGTATATTAATGCCTATATGTGGAACCTAGAAAAATGCTACAGATGAACTGGTTTGCAGGGCAGAAATAGAGACACAGAGGTAGAGAACAAACGTATGGACACAAAGTGGGGGAAGCCATGGGGTGGTGGTGGTGGGATGAGTTGGGAGATTGGGATTGACCTGTATACATGTCTATGCATAAAATAGATAACTAATAATAACCTACTGTATCAAAAAACTAAATAAAATTAAATTTCAAAAATTTTCAAAATAAAATGTAAAAATAAAACAGAAAAAATGTTCTTCCATTCACACTGATGTATTTATAAGAATGAATTATTTCCATGCTTATATCCATAAATACATAAAAGAGGAATAAAATCTAACTTGAACCAAAAAAGAAAAAAAAAAGAAACTGACAATAACAGTTATACAGAGGAAAACACTACCAAGGCACTTGCTCCAGTGGTAAACAATTCTGAAATTGGTCAGAGGTGGGGAATCATCTCCCATACAGCCAGCAGCCCCACCCGCCCACGCAAGGAGCGTCCTTATTGCAAAGCTGGGGGACCGTGCTGAGGCCTCTGTGAGTAAACGTGAGCTGAGCCCCAGGCCAGCTGCTGCTGAACTGTTCCCACCCTTCCCAGGTGAAACACCTGAATATGTACAAGGGCTTGAGAGCCTAGAGGAAGGGACGTGGAGCCACACCAGCGAAAGCACGCAGGCCAACTTGGTGCCTGCAGGTCAGCCAGGATGGTCCTGGCCCCGGGCGCTCTTCTGGAAGCTTTCCATTGCCCTGCCTGAGATACCCCTCCTGTCCCGGCCCCCACTCCTATTTTTCCTTCCTCACCTCAGCCCGCAGAGATAATCCAGTGGAAGTTATGGGTGACACATCCTCTTCTTTACAGGTGGCAGCCTGGCAACTCCTGCAGAAAGTCCAGCAGAGCCCCACTCACACCGGGCCACCCACAAAGCCGTGGACCCTCACACCCTCCCACCAGCACAGCCCCGAGACTGCTGACGGGGCAGAGAATATGGAGTCAGGCACAGCTGTAGGGGCTATTGCTGCCTGGAGTGCTGTTTATATTGACCTCAACCCAGGCACACCTGGGGAGGGCTTGCCGGCAGGGTCAGGCTGCCCAGGTCAGCTAATCCTCAGCCCTCAGGGAATCACATTGCAGAAAATGGACCTCGCTAAGACAGAATATTCGCCAAGGAAAAGAAGCACACAATGCCATTTGCAGCACCGTAGATGAGTCTAGAGGTAACAACGTGACCTGGAATAAGTCAGAAAGTGAAAGACACATATCATATCATATCACTTATAGGTGTTACCTATAAATTGATACCAGGGCAGATATTTCCACGGAGAAGGGCAATCACAGATTCATTAAACACACTTATGGTTCACCAAAGGAAAGGTGTGAGGATTGAATTCATTACGATATTGGGGTTAACAGACATATACAAACACGGTAGACGTATATAATCACCAAAGACCTACGGAGTACCAAGAGAAGACTACTCAACATTCTGTCATAACGTACATGGGAAAAGGATACCAGGAAGAACAGACATATGTATATGTGTAAAAGAACCACCTCTTGCACACCTACAACAAGCTAAACGTTGTACTCAAACTTGCTGTAATAAAAAATAAAAAATTAAATTAAAAACACGAACAAGAAGTAGTGAGACAAACTTGAGGGGCTTTCTCCTGGCACATTCCGTTCTACATTCCAATCTAGAACGAGACTTCCATTGAGGCTCTGCTGCCCTAGTAACCACATTTGGTAAGGGAGAACTGCTGCCACCTTGTGGCCGTTTCACACAACAGCAGCTTTAATCCCAGCGCTAATGGTCAGTGGATATTCCAAATCATTACAGGCCTGTAAATGACACCTGCCCTGAAAACAAATCCTGGGGTCATATATTGACCAAAAAATTCAAAAGACGTCCTTATTTCAAAACGACAGTTTCAAGAGGCATATTTCACGCACATTAGTGTTCTGCTTCTTTTGCTTTCTTTCTTTCTTTGTTAAAAGAACGGGAATGGAAAAAGGCAACCCTCAGAATCGGCGAAAACGTTCACAAACGAATCAATGGACAAAGGTTTAATCTCCAATATATATAAACAGCTCATGCAGCTTAATATTAATAAAACAAACAACCCAATACAAAAATGGGCAGAAGATCTAAATAGACGTTTCTTCAAAGAAGACACAGAGATGGCCAAGACGCACATGAAAAGCTGCTCAACATCACTAATTATTAGAGAAATGCAAATCGAAACTACAATGGGGTAAGACCTCACAGCTGTTAGAATCGGCATCATCAGATAATCTACAAACAACAAATTCTGGGGAGGGTGTGGACAAAAGGAACCCTCTTCCGCTATTGGTGGGAATGTAAATTGATACAGTCACTACGGAGAACTGTATGGAGGTTCCTTTAAAAAACTAAAAAGAGAATTACCTTAGGATCCAGCAATCCCACTTCTGGGCATATAACCAGAGAAAACCATAAATCACAGAGACACATTCTCCACAATGTTCATTGCATCACTATTTACAATAACCAGGTAATGGAAGCAACCTAAATGCCCACAGACAGACGAATGAATAAAGATGTGGTACATATATAATATGGAATATTACTTCAGCCATAAAAAGGAATGAAGCTGGGTCATTTGTAGAGAAGTTGATGGATCTAGAGACTGTCATACAGAGTGAAGTAAGTCAGAAAGAGAAAAACAAATATTGTATATTAATGCCTATATGTGGAACCTAGAAAAATGGTACAGATGAACTGGTTTGCAGGGCAGAAATAGAGACACAGAGGTAGAGAACAAACGTATGGACACAAAGTGGGGGAAGCCATGGGGTGGTGGTGGTGGGATGAGTTGGGAGATTGGGATTGACCTGTATACATGTCTATGCATAAAATAGACAACTAATAATAACCTACTGTATAAAAAAATAAATAAAATTAACTTTCAAATTTTTTAAAAATAAAATGTAAAAATAAAACAGAAAAAAAGTTCTTCCATTCACACTGATGTATTTATAAGAATGAATTATTTCCATGCTTATATACATAAATACATAAAAGAGGAATAAAATCTAACTTGAACCAAAAAAGAAAATAAAAAGCTGAACCTAACAGTTATACAGAAGGAAACACAACCAAGGCACTTGCTCCAGTGGTAAACAATTCTGAAATTGGTCAGAGGTGGGGAATCATCCCCCATACAGCCAGCAGCCCCGCCAGCCCACGCAAGGAGCGTCCTTATTGCAAAGCTGTGGGACCGTGGCGAGGCCTCTGTGAGTAAACGTGAGCTGAGACCCAGGCCAGCTGCGGCTGAACTGTTCCCACCCTTCCCAGGTGAAACACCTGAATATGTACAAGGGCTTGAAAGCCTAGAGGAAGGGCCGTGGAGCCACACCAGCGACAGCACGCAGGCCAACTTGGTGCCTGCAGGTCAGCCAGGATGGTCCTGGCCACGGGCGCTCTTCTGGAAGCTTTCCATTGCCCTGCCTGAGATACCCCTCCTGTCCCGGCCCCCACTCCTTTTTTTCCTTCCTCACCTCAGACCGGAGAGATATTCCAGTGGAAGTTATGGGTGACACACAGGTTGCAGCCTGGCAACTCCTGCCGAAAGTCCAGCAGAGCCCCACTAACACCGGGCCACCCACAAAGCCGTGGACCCTCACACCCTCTCACCAGCACAGCCCCGAGACTGCTGACGGGGCAGACAATATGGAGTCAGGCACAGCTGCAGGGGCTATTGCAGCCTGGAGTGCTGTTTATATTTACCTCAACCCAGGCACACCTGGGGAGGGCTTGCCGGCAGGGTCAGGCTGTGCAGGTCAGCTAATCCTCAGCCCTCAGGGAATCATATTGCAGAAAATGGACCTCGCTAAGACAGAATATTCACCAAGGAAAAAAAGGACACAATGCCATTTGCAGCACCGTAGAGGAGTCTCGAGGTAATCACGTGACTTGTAGTAAGTCAGAAATTGAAAGACACATATCATATCATATCACTTATAGGTGTTACCTAAAAGTTGATACCAGGGCCGATATTTCCACGGAGAAGGGCAATCACAGATTCATTAAACCAACTTATGGTTCACCAAAGGAAAGGTGTGAGGATTGAATTCATTACGATATTGGGGTTAACAGACATATACAAACACAGTAGACGTATATAATCACCAAAGACCTACGGAGTACCAAGAGAAGACTACTCAACATTCTGTCATAACGTAGATGGGAAAAGGATCCCAGGAAGAACAGACATATGTATATGTGTAAAAGAACCACCTCTTGCACACCTACAACAAGCTAAACGTTGTACTCAAACTTGCTGTAATAAAAAATAAAAAATTAAATTAAAAACACGAACAAGAAGTAGTGAGACACACTTGAGGGGCTTTCTCCTGGCACATTCCGTTCTACATTCCAATCTAGAACGCGACTTCCATTGAGGCTCTGCTGCCCTAGTAACCAGATTTGGTAAGGGAGAACTGCTGCCACCTTGTGGCCGTTTCACACAACAGCAGCTTTAATTCCAGCGCTAATGGTCAGTGGATATTCCAAATCATTACAGGCCTGTAAATGACACCTGCCTTGAAAACAAATCCTGGGGTCATATATCGACCAAAAAATTCAAAAGACGTCCATATTTCAAAACGACAGTTTCAAGAGGCATATTTCACGCACATTAGTGTTCTGATAATTTTGCTTTCTTTTTTCTTTCCTAAAAATACGGGAATGGAAAAAGGTAACCCTCAGAAGGGGCGAAAACGTTCACAAACGAATCAATGGACAAAGGTTAAATCTCCAATATATATATACAGCTCATGCAGCTTAATAAGAATACAACAAACAACCCAATACAAAAATGGGCAGAAGATCTAAATAGACGTTTCTTCAAAGAAGACACAGAGATGGCCAAGACGCACATGAAAAGCTGCTCAACATCACTAATTATTAGAGAAATGCAAATCAAAACTACAATGAGGTAAGACCTCACACCTGTTAGAATCGGCATCATCAGATAATCTACAAACAACAAATTCTGGGGAGGGTGTGGACAAAAGGAACCCTCTTCCGCTATTGGTGGGAATGTAAATTGATACAGTCACTATGGAGAACAGTATGGAGGTTCCTTTAAAAAACTAAAAAGAGAATTACCATAGGATCCAGCAATCCCACTTCTGGGCATATACCCAGAGAAAACCATAAATCACAGAGACACATTCATCACAATGTTCATTGCAGCACTATTTACAATAGCCAGGTAATGGAAGCAACCTAAATGCCCACAGACAGACGAATGGATAAAGATGTGGTACATATATAAAATGGAATATTACTCAGCCATAAAAAGGAATGAAACTGAGTCATTTGTAGAGAAGTTGATGGATCTAGAGACTGTCATACACAGTGAAGTAAGTCAGAAAGAGAAAAACAAATATTGTATATTAATGCCTATATGTGGAACCTAGAAAAATGCTACAGATGAACTGGTTTGCAGGGCAGAAATAGAGACACAGAGGTAGAGAACAAACGTATCGACACAAAGTGGGGGAAGCCATGGGGTGGTGGTGGTGGGATGAGTTGGGAGATTGGGATTGACCTGTATACATGTCTATGCATAAAATAGATAACTAATAATAACCTAGTGTATAAAAAAATAAATAAAATTAAATTTCAAAATTTTTAAAAATAAAATGTAAAAATAAAACAGAAAAAAAGTTCTTCCATTCACACTGATGTATTTATAAGAATGAATTATTTCCATGCTTATATCTATAAATACATAAAAGAGGAATAAAATTTAACTTGAACCAAAAAAGAAAAAAAAAACTGAACCTAACAGTTATACAGAGGAAAACACTACCAAGGCACTTGCTCCAGTGGTAAACAATTCTGAAATTGGTCAGAGGTGGGGAATCATCTCCCATACAGCCAGCAGCCCCACCCGCCCACGCAAGGAGCGTCCTTATTGCAAAGCTGGGGGACCGTGCCGAGGCCTCTGTGAGTAAACGTGAGCTGAGCCCCAGGCCAGCTGCTGCTGAACTGTTCCCACCCTTCCCAGGTGAAACACCTGAATATGTACAAGGGCTTGAAAGCCTAGAGGAAGGGCCGTGGAGCCACACCAGTGACAGCCCGCAGGCCACCTTGGTGCCTGCAGGTCAGCCAGGATGGTCCTGGCCACGGGCGCTCTTCTGGAAGCTTTCCATTGCCCTGCCTGAGATACCCCTCCTGTCCCGGCCCCCACTCCTTTTTTTCCTTACTCACCTCAGCCCGGAGAGATACTCCAGTGGAAGTTATGGGTGACACATCCTCTTCTTTACAGGTGGCAGCCTGGCAACTCCTGCAGAAAGTCCAGCAGAGCCCCACTCACACCGGGCCACCCACAAAGCCGTGGACCCTCACACCCTCCCACCAGCACAGCCCCGAGACTGCTGACGGGGCAGAGAATATGGAGTCAGGCACAGCTGCAGGGGCTATTGCTGCCTGGAGTGCTGTTTATATTGACCTCAACCCAGGCACACCTGGGGAGGGCTTGCCGGCAGGGTCAAGCTGCCCAGGTCAGCTAATCCTCAGCCCTCAGGGAATCACATTGCAGAAAATGGACCTCGCTAAGACAGAATATTAGCCAAGGAAAAAAAGCACACAATGCCATTTGCAGCACCATAGATGAGTCTAGAGGTAATCACGTGACTTGGAGTAAGTCAGAAAGTGAAAGACACATATCATATCATATCACTTATAGGTGTTACCTATAAATTGATACCAGGGCAGATATTTCCACAGAGAAGGGCAATCAAAGATTCATTAAACAAACTTATGGTTCACCAAAGGAAAGGTGTGAGGATTGAATTCATTATGATATTGGGGTTAACAGACATATACAAACACAGTAGACGTATATAATCACCAAAGACCTACGGAGTACCAAGAGAAGACTACTCAACATTCTGTCATAACGAACATGGGAAAAGGATCCCAGGAAGAACAGACATATGTATACGTGTAAAAGAACCACCACTTGCACACCTACAACAAGCTAAACGTTGTACTCAAACTTGCTGTAATAAAAAATAAAAAATTAAATTAAAAACACGAACAAGAATTAGTGAGAAAAACTTGAGGGGCTTTCTCCTGGTACATTCCGTTCTACATTCCAATCTAGAACGAGACTTCCATTGAGGCTCTGCTGCCCTAGTAACCACATTTGGTAAGGGAGAACTGCTGCCACCTTGTGGCCGTTTCACACAACAGCAGCTTTAATCCCAGCGCTAATGGTCAGTGGATATTCCAAATCATTACAGGCCTGTAAATGACACCTGCCCTGAAAACAAATCCTGGGGTCATATATTGACCAAAAAATTCAAAAGACGTCCTTATTTCAAAACGACAGTTTCAAGAGGCATATTTCACGCACATTAGTGTTCTGCTTCTTTTGCTTTCTTTCTTTCTTTGTTAAAAGAACGGGAATGGAAAAAGGCAACCCTCAGAATCGGCGAAAACGTTCACAAACGAATCAATGGACAAAGGTTTAATCTCCAATATATATAAACAGCTCATGCAGCTTAATATTAATAAAACAAACAACCCAATACAAAAATGGGCAGAAGATCTAAATAGACGTTTCTTCAAAGAAGACACAGAGATGGCCAAGACGCACATGAAAAGCTGCTCAACATCACTAATTATTAGAGAAATGCAAATCGAAACTACAATGGGGTAAGACCTCACAGCTGTTAGAATCGGCATCATCAGATAATCTACAAACAACAAATTCTGGGGAGGGTGTGGACAAAAGGAACCCTCTTCCGCTATTGGTGGGAATGTAAATTGATACAGTCACTACGGAGAACTGTATGGAGGTTCCTTTAAAAAACTAAAAAGAGAATTACCTTAGGATCCAGCAATCCCACTTCTGGGCATATAACCAGAGAAAACCATAAATCACAGAGACACATTCTCCACAATGTTCATTGCATCACTATTTACAATAACCAGGTAATGGAAGCAACCTAAATGCCCACAGACAGACGAATGAATAAAGATGTGGTACATATATAATATGGAATATTACTTCAGCCATAAAAAGGAATGAAGCTGGGTCATTTGTAGAGAAGTTGATGGATCTAGAGACTGTCATACAGAGTGAAGTAAGTCAGAAAGAGAAAAACAAATATTGTATATTAATGCCTATATGTGGAACCTAGAAAAATGGTACAGATGAACTGGTTTGCAGGGCAGAAATAGAGACACAGAGGTAGAGAACAAACGTATGGACACAAAGTGGGGGAAGCCATGGGGTGGTGGTGGTGGGATGAGTTGGGAGATTGGGATTGACCTGTATACATGTCTATGCATAAAATAGACAACTAATAATAACCTACTGTATAAAAAAATAAATAAAATTAACTTTCAAATTTTTTAAAAATAAAATGTAAAAATAAAACAGAAAAAAAGTTCTTCCATTCACACTGATGTATTTATAAGAATGAATTATTTCCATGCTTATATACATAAATACATAAAAGAGGAATAAAATCTAACTTGAACCAAAAAAGAAAATAAAAAGCTGAACCTAACAGTTATACAGAAGGAAACACAACCAAGGCACTTGCTCCAGTGGTAAACAATTCTGAAATTGGTCAGAGGTGGGGAATCATCCCCCATACAGCCAGCAGCCCCGCCAGCCCACGCAAGGAGCGTCCTTATTGCAAAGCTGTGGGACCGTGGCGAGGCCTCTGTGAGTAAACGTGAGCTGAGACCCAGGCCAGCTGCGGCTGAACTGTTCCCACCCTTCCCAGGTGAAACACCTGAATATGTACAAGGGCTTGAAAGCCTAGAGGAAGGGCCGTGGAGCCACACCAGCGACAGCACGCAGGCCAACTTGGTGCCTGCAGGTCAGCCAGGATGGTCCTGGCCACGGGCGCTCTTCTGGAAGCTTTCCATTGCCCTGCCTGAGATACCCCTCCTGTCCCGGCCCCCACTCCTTTTTTTCCTTCCTCACCTCAGACCGGAGAGATATTCCAGTGGAAGTTATGGGTGACACACAGGTTGCAGCCTGGCAACTCCTGCCGAAAGTCCAGCAGAGCCCCACTAACACCGGGCCACCCACAAAGCCGTGGACCCTCACACCCTCTCACCAGCACAGCCCCGAGACTGCTGACGGGGCAGACAATATGGAGTCAGGCACAGCTGCAGGGGCTATTGCAGCCTGGAGTGCTGTTTATATTTACCTCAACCCAGGCACACCTGGGGAGGGCTTGCCGGCAGGGTCAGGCTGTGCAGGTCAGCTAATCCTCAGCCCTCAGGGAATCATATTGCAGAAAATGGACCTCGCTAAGACAGAATATTCACCAAGGAAAAAAAGGACACAATGCCATTTGCAGCACCGTAGAGGAGTCTCGAGGTAATCACGTGACTTGTAGTAAGTCAGAAATTGAAAGACACATATCATATCATATCACTTATAGGTGTTACCTAAAAGTTGATACCAGGGCCGATATTTCCACGGAGAAGGGCAATCACAGATTCATTAAACCAACTTATGGTTCACCAAAGGAAAGGTGTGAGGATTGAATTCATTACGATATTGGGGTTAACAGACATATACAAACACAGTAGACGTATATAATCACCAAAGACCTACGGAGTACCAAGAGAAGACTACTCAACATTCTGTCATAACGTAGATGGGAAAAGGATCCCAGGAAGAACAGACATATGTATATGTGTAAAAGAACCACCTCTTGCACACCTACAACAAGCTAAACGTTGTACTCAAACTTGCTGTAATAAAAAATAAAAAATTAAATTAAAAACACGAACAAGAAGTAGTGAGACACACTTGAGGGGCTTTCTCCTGGCACATTCCGTTCTACATTCCAATCTAGAACGCGACTTCCATTGAGGCTCTGCTGCCCTAGTAACCAGATTTGGTAAGGGAGAACTGCTGCCACCTTGTGGCCGTTTCACACAACAGCAGCTTTAATTCCAGCGCTAATGGTCAGTGGATATTCCAAATCATTACAGGCCTGTAAATGACACCTGCCTTGAAAACAAATCCTGGGGTCATATATCGACCAAAAAATTCAAAAGACGTCCATATTTCAAAACGACAGTTTCAAGAGGCATATTTCACGCACATTAGTGTTCTGATAATTTTGCTTTCTTTTTTCTTTCCTAAAAATACGGGAATGGAAAAAGGTAACCCTCAGAAGGGGCGAAAACGTTCACAAACGAATCAATGGACAAAGGTTAAATCTCCAATATATATATACAGCTCATGCAGCTTAATAAGAATACAACAAACAACCCAATACAAAAATGGGCAGAAGATCTAAATAGACGTTTCTTCAAAGAAGACACAGAGATGGCCAAGACGCACATGAAAAGCTGCTCAACATCACTAATTATTAGAGAAATGCAAATCAAAACTACAATGAGGTAAGACCTCACACCTGTTAGAATCGGCATCATCAGATAATCTACAAACAACAAATTCTGGGGAGGGTGTGGACAAAAGGAACCCTCTTCCGCTATTGGTGGGAATGTAAATTGATACAGTCACTATGGAGAACAGTATGGAGGTTCCTTTAAAAAACTAAAAAGAGAATTACCATAGGATCCAGCAATCCCACTTCTGGGCATATACCCAGAGAAAACCATAAATCACAGAGACACATTCATCACAATGTTCATTGCAGCACTATTTACAATAGCCAGGTAATGGAAGCAACCTAAATGCCCACAGACAGACGAATGGATAAAGATGTGGTACATATATAAAATGGAATATTACTCAGCCATAAAAAGGAATGAAACTGAGTCATTTGTAGAGAAGTTGATGGATCTAGAGACTGTCATACACAGTGAAGTAAGTCAGAAAGAGAAAAACAAATATTGTATATTAATGCCTATATGTGGAACCTAGAAAAATGCTACAGATGAACTGGTTTGCAGGGCAGAAATAGAGACACAGAGGTAGAGAACAAACGTATCGACACAAAGTGGGGGAAGCCATGGGGTGGTGGTGGTGGGATGAGTTGGGAGATTGGGATTGACCTGTATACATGTCTATGCATAAAATAGATAACTAATAATAACCTAGTGTATAAAAAAATAAATAAAATTAAATTTCAAAATTTTTAAAAATAAAATGTAAAAATAAAACAGAAAAAAAGTTCTTCCATTCACACTGATGTATTTATAAGAATGAATTATTTCCATGCTTATATCTATAAATACATAAAAGAGGAATAAAATTTAACTTGAACCAAAAAAGAAAAAAAAAACTGAACCTAACAGTTATACAGAGGAAAACACTACCAAGGCACTTGCTCCAGTGGTAAACAATTCTGAAATTGGTCAGAGGTGGGGAATCATCTCCCATACAGCCAGCAGCCCCACCCGCCCACGCAAGGAGCGTCCTTATTGCAAAGCTGGGGGACCGTGCCGAGGCCTCTGTGAGTAAACGTGAGCTGAGCCCCAGGCCAGCTGCTGCTGAACTGTTCCCACCCTTCCCAGGTGAAACACCTGAATATGTACAAGGGCTTGAAAGCCTAGAGGAAGGGCCGTGGAGCCACACCAGTGACAGCCCGCAGGCCACCTTGGTGCCTGCAGGTCAGCCAGGATGGTCCTGGCCACGGGCGCTCTTCTGGAAGCTTTCCATTGCCCTGCCTGAGATACCCCTCCTGTCCCGGCCCCCACTCCTTTTTTTCCTTACTCACCTCAGCCCGGAGAGATACTCCAGTGGAAGTTATGGGTGACACATCCTCTTCTTTACAGGTGGCAGCCTGGCAACTCCTGCAGAAAGTCCAGCAGAGCCCCACTCACACCGGGCCACCCACAAAGCCGTGGACCCTCACACCCTCCCACCAGCACAGCCCCGAGACTGCTGACGGGGCAGAGAATATGGAGTCAGGCACAGCTGCAGGGGCTATTGCTGCCTGGAGTGCTGTTTATATTGACCTCAACCCAGGCACACCTGGGGAGGGCTTGCCGGCAGGGTCAAGCTGCCCAGGTCAGCTAATCCTCAGCCCTCAGGGAATCACATTGCAGAAAATGGACCTCGCTAAGACAGAATATTAGCCAAGGAAAAAAAGCACACAATGCCATTTGCAGCACCATAGATGAGTCTAGAGGTAATCACGTGACTTGGAGTAAGTCAGAAAGTGAAAGACACATATCATATCATATCACTTATAGGTGTTACCTATAAATTGATACCAGGGCAGATATTTCCACAGAGAAGGGCAATCAAAGATTCATTAAACAAACTTATGGTTCACCAAAGGAAAGGTGTGAGGATTGAATTCATTATGATATTGGGGTTAACAGACATATACAAACACAGTAGACGTATATAATCACCAAAGACCTACGGAGTACCAAGAGAAGACTACTCAACATTCTGTCATAACGAACATGGGAAAAGGATCCCAGGAAGAACAGACATATGTATACGTGTAAAAGAACCACCACTTGCACACCTACAACAAGCTAAACGTTGTACTCAAACTTGCTGTAATAAAAAATAAAAAATTAAATTAAAAACACGAACAAGAATTAGTGAGAAAAACTTGAGGGGCTTTCTCCTGGTACATTCCGTTCTACATTCCAATCTAGAACGCGACTTCCACTGAGGCTCTGCTGCCCTAGTAACAAGATTTGGTAAGGGAGAACTGCTGCCACCTAGTGGCCGTTTCACACAACAGCAGCTTTAATCCCAGCGCTAATGGTCAGTGGATATTGCAAATCATTACAGGCCTGTAAATGACCCCTGCCCTGAAAACAAATCCTGGGGTCATATATCGACCAAAAAATTCAAAAGACGTCCATATTTCAAAACGACAGTTTCAAGAGGCATATTTCACGCACATTAGTGTTCTGATAATTTTGCTTTCTTTCTTTCTTTGTTAAAAAAACGGGAATGGAAAAAGGCAAACCTCAGAATGGGCGAAAACTTTCACAAACGAATCAATGGACAAAGGTTTAATCTCCAATATATATAAACAGCTCATGCAGCTTAATATTAATAAAACAAACAACCCAATACAAAAATGGGCAGAAGATCTAAATAGACGTTTCTTCAAAGAAGACACAGAGATGGCCAAGACGCACATGAAAAGCTGCTCAACATCACTAATTATTAGAGAAATGCAAATCAAAACTACAATGAGGTAAGACCTCACACCTGTTAGAATCGGCATCATCAGATAATCTACAAACAACAAATTCTGGGGAGGGTGTGGACAAAAGGAACCCTTTTCCGATATTGGTGGGAATGTAAATTGATACAGTCACTATGGAGAACAGCATGGAGGTTCCTTTAAAAAACTACAAACAGAATTACAATAGGATCCAGCAATCCCACTTTTGGGCATATACACAGAGAAAACCATAAATCACAAAGACACATTCACCACAATGTTCATTGCAGCACTATTTACAATAGCCAGGTAATGGAAGCAACCTAAATGCCCACAGACAGACGAATGGATAAAGATGTGGTACATATATAAAATGGAATATTACTCAGCCATAAAAAGGAATGAAACTGGGTCATTTGTAGAGAAGTTGATGGATCTAGAGACTGTCATACAGAGTGAAGTCAGTCAGAAAGAGAAAAACAAATATTGTATATTAATGCCTATATGTGGAACCTAGAAAAATGCTACAGATGAACTGGTGTGCAGGGCTGAAATAGAGACACAGAGGTAGAGAACAAACGTATGGACACAAAGTGGGGGAAGCCATGGGGTGGTGGTCGTGGAATGAGTTGGGAGATTGGGATTGACCTGTATACATGTCTATGCATAAAATAGATAACTAATAATAACCTACTGTATAAAAAAAATAAATAAAATTAAATTTCAAAAATTTTAAATATAAAATGTAAAAATAAAACAGAAAAAATATTCGTCCATTCACAATGATGTATTTATAAGAATGAATTATTTCCATGCTTATATCCATAAATACATAAAAGAGGAATAAAATCTAACTTGAACCAAAAAAGAAAAAAAAAAACTGAACCTAACAGTTATACAGAGGAAATCACTACCAAGGCACTTGCTCCAGTGGTAAACAATTCTGAAATTGGTCAGAGGTGGGGAATCATCTCCCATAGAGCCAGCAGCCCCGCCTGCCCACGCAAGGAGCGTCCTTATTGCAAAGCTGGGGGACCGTGCCGAGGCCTCTGTGAGTAAACGTGAGCTGAGCCCCAGGCCAGCTGCTGCTGAACTGTTCCCACCCTTCCCAGGTGAAACACCTGAATATGTACAAGGGCTTGAAAGCCTAGAGGAAGGGCCGTGGAGCCACACCAGTGACAGCCCGCAGGCCACCTTGGTGCCTGCAGGTCAGCCAGGATGGTCCTGGCCACGGGCGCTCTTCTGGAAGCTTTCCATTGCCCTGCCTGAGATAACCCTCCTGTCCCGTCCCCCACTCCTTTTTTTCCTTCCTCACCTCAGAACGGAGAGATATTCCAGTGGAAGTTATGGGTGACACATCCTCTTCTTTACAGGTGGCAGCCTGGCAACTCCTGCAGTAAGTCCAGCAGAGCCCCACTCACACCGGGCCACCCACAAAGCCGTGGACCCTCACACCCTCCCACCAGCACAGCCCCGAGACTGCTGACGGGGCAGAGAATATGGAGTCAGGCACAGCTGCAGGGGCTATTGCTGCCTGGAGTGCTGTTTATATTGACCTCAACACAGGCACACCTGGGGAGGGCTTGCCGGCAGGGTCAGGCTGCCCAGGTCAGCTAATCCTCAGCCCTCAGGGAATCACATTGCAGAAAATGGACCTCGCTAAGACAGAATATTCGCCAAGGAAAAGAAGCACACAATGCCATTTGCAGCACCGTAGATGAGTCTAGAGGTAACAACGTGACCTGGAATAAGTCAGAAAGTGAAAGACACATATCATATCATATCACTTATAGGTGTTACCTATAAATTGATACCAGGGCAGATATTTCCACGGAGAAGGGCAATCACAGATTCATTAAACAAACTTATGGTTCACCAAAGGAAAGGTGTGAGGATTGAATTCATTACGATATTGGGGTTAACAGACATATACAAACACAGTAGACGTATATAATCACCAAAGACCTACGGAGTACCAAGAGAAGACTACTCAACATTCTGTCATAACGTACATGGGAAAAGGATCCCAGGAAGAACAGACATATGTATATGTGTAAAAGAACCACCTCTTGCACACCTACAACAAGCTAAACGTTGTACTCAAACTTGCTGTAATAAAAAATAAAAAATTAAATTAAAAACACGAACAAGAATTAGTGAGACAAACTTGAGGGGCTTTCTCCTGGCACATTCCGTTCTACATTCCAATCTAGAACGCGACTTCCATTGAGGCTCTGCTACCCTAGTAACCAGATTTGGTAAGGGAGAACTGCTGCCACCTTGTGGCCGTTCACACAACAGCAGCTTTAATCCCAGCGCTAATGGTCAGTGGATATTCCAAATCATTACAGGCCTGTAAATGACACCTGCCCTGAAAAAAAATCCTGGGGTCATATATCGACCAAAAAATTCAAAAGACGTCCATATTTCAAAACGACAGTTTCAAGAGGCATATTTCACGCACATTAGTGTTCTGCTTCTTTTGATTTCTTTCTTTCTTTGTTAAAAAAACGGGAATGGAAAAAGGTAACCCTCAGAATGGGCGAAAACGTTCACAAACGAATCAATGGACAAAGGTTTAATCTCCAATATATATATACAGCTCATGCAGCTTAATATTAATACAACAAACAACCCAATACAAAAATGGGCAGAAGATCTAAATAGACGTTACTGCAAAGAAGATACAGAGATGGCCAAGACGCACATGAAAAGCTGCTCAACATCACTAATTATTAGAGAAATGCAAATCAAAACTACAATGAGGTAAGACCTCACACCTGTTAGAATCGGCATCATCAGATAATCAACAAACAACAAATTCTGGGGAGGGTGTGGACAAAAGGAACCCTCTTCCGCTATTGGTGGGAATGTAAATTGATACAGTCACTATGGAGAACAGTATGGAGGTTCCTTTAAAAACTAAAAAGAGAATTACCATAGGATCCAGCAATCCCACTTCTGGGCATATACCCAGAGAAAACCATAAATCACAGAGACACATTCACCACAATGTTCATTGCAGCACTATTTAAAATAGCCAGGTAATGGAAGCAACCTAAATGCCCACAGACAGACGAATGGATAAAGATGTGGTACATATATAAAATGGAATATTACTCAGCCATAAAAAGGAATGAAACTGAGTCATTTGTAGAGAAGTTGATGGATCTAGAGACTGTCATACAGAGTGAAGTAAGTCAGAAAGAGAAAAACAAATATTGTATATTAATGCCTATATGTGGAACCTAGAAAAATGCTACAGATGAACTGGTTTGCAGGGCAGAAATAGAGACACAGAGGTAGAGAACAAACGTATGGACACAAAGTGGGGGAAGCCATGGGGTGGTGGTCGTGGAATGAGTTGGGAGATTGGGATTGACCTGTATACATGTCTATGCATAAAATAGATAACTAATAATAACCTACTGTATAAAAAAAATAAATAAAATTAAATTTCAAAATTTTTAAAAATAAAATGTAAAAACAAAACAGAAAAAAAGTTCTTCCATTCGCACTGATGTATTTATAAGAATGAATTATTTCCATGCTTATATCTATAAATACATAAAAGAGGAATAAAATCTAACTTGAACCAAAAAAGAAAAAAAAAAGAAATTGACAATAACAGTTATACAGAGGAAAACACTACCAAGGCACTTGCTCCAGTGGTAAACAATTCTGAAATTGGTCAGAGGTGGGGAATCATCTCCCATACAGCCAGCAGCCCCACCCGCCCAGGCAAGGAGCGTCCTTATTGCAAAGCTGGGGGACCGTGCCGAGGCCTCTGTGAGTAAACGTGAGCTGAGCCCCAGGCCAGCTGCTGCTGAACTGTTCCCACCCTTCCCAGGTGAAACACCTGAATATGTACAAGGGCTTGAAAGCCTAGAGGAAGGGCCGTGGAGCCGCACCAGCGAGAGCACGCAGGCCAACTAGGTGCCTGCAGGTCAGCCAGGATGGTCCTGGCCACGGGCGCTCTTCTGGAAGCTTTCCATTGCCCTGCCTGAGATACCCCTCCTGTCCCGGCCCCCACTCCTTTTTTTCCTTCCTCACCTCAGCCCGGAGAGATATTCCAGTGGAAGTTATGGGTGACACATCCTCTTCTTTACAGGTGGCAGCCTGGCAACTCCTGCAGAAATTCCAGCAGAGCCCCACTCACACCGGGCCGCCCACAAAGCCGTGGACCCTCACACCCTCCCAGCAGCACAGCCCCGAGACTGCTGACGGGGCAGAGAATATGGAGTCAGGCACAGCTGCAGGGGCTATTGCTGCCTGGAGTGCTGTTTATATTGACCTCAACCCTGGCACACCTGGGGAGGGCTTGCCGGCAGGGTCAGGCTGCCCAGGTCAGCTAATCCTCAGCCCTCTGGGAATCACATTGCAGAAAATGGACCTCGCTAAGACAGAATATTCGCCAAGGGAAAAAAGGACACAATGCCATTTGCAGCACCGTAGATGAGTCTAGAGGTAATCACGTGACTTGGAGTAAGTCAGAAAGTGAAAGACACATATCATATCATATCACTTATAGGTGTTACGTATAAAGTGATACCAGGGCAGATATTTCCACGGAGAAGGGCAATCACAGATTCATTAAACAAACTTATGGTACACAAAAAGAAAGGTGTGAGGATTGAATTCATTACGATATTGGGGTTAACAGACATATACAAACACAGTAGACGTATATAATCACCAAAGACCTACGGAGTACCAAGAGAAGACTACTCAACATTCTGTCATAACGAACATGGGAAAAGGATCCCAGGAAGAACAGACATATGTATATGTGTAAAAGAACCACCTCTTGCACACCTACAACAAGCTAAACGTTGTACTCAAACTTGCTGTAATAAAAAATAAAAAATTAAATTAAAAACACGAACAAGAAGTAGTGAGACAAACTTGAGGGGCTTTCTCCTGGCACATTCCGTTCTACATTCCAATCTAGAACGCGACTTCCATTGAGGCTCTGCTGCCCTAGTAACCGGATTCGGTAAGGGAGAACTGCTGCCACCTTGTGGCCGTTTCACACAACAGCAGCTTTAATCCCAGCGCTAATGGTCAGTGGATATTCCAAATCATTACAGGCCTGTAAATGACACCTGCCCTGAAAACAAATCCTGGGGTCATATATCGACCAAAAAATTCAAAAGACGTCCATATTTCAAAACGACAGTTTCAAGAGGCATATTTCACGCACATTAGTGTTCTGCTTCTTTTGCTTGCTTGCTTGCTTTGTTAAAAAAACGGGAATGGAAAAAGGCAACCCTCAGAATGGGCGAAAACGTTCACAAACGAATCAATGGACAAAGGTTTAATCTCCAATATATATAAACAGCTCATGCAGCTTAATATTAATAAAACAAACAATCCAATACAAAAATGGGCAGAAGAGCTAAATAGACGTTTCTTCAAAGAAGACACAGAGATGGCCAAGACGCACATGACAAGCTGCTCAACATCATTAATTATTAGAGAAATGCAAATCAAAACTACAATGAGGTAAGACCTCACACCTGTTAGAATCGGCATCATCAGATAATCTACAAACAACAAATTCTGGGGAGGGTGTGGACAAAAGGAACCCTCTTCCGCTATTGGTGGGAATGTAAATTGATACAGTCACTATGGAGAACAGTATGGAGGTTCCTTTAAAAAACTAAAAAGAGAATAACCATAGGATCCAGCAATACCACTTCTGGGCATTTACCCAGAGAAAACCATAGATTACAGAGACACATTCACCACAATGTTCATTGCAGCACTATTTACAATAGCCAGGTAATGGAAGCAACCTAAATGCCCACAGACAGACGAATGGATAAAGATGTGGTACATATATAAAATGGAATATTACTCAGCCATAAAAAGGAATTAAACTGGGTCATTTGTAGAGAAGTTGACGGATCTAGAGACTGTCATACAGACTGAAGTAAGTCAGAAAGAGAAAAACAAATATTGTATATTAATGCCTATATGTGGAACCTAGAAAAATGGTACAGATGAACTGGTTTGCAGGGCAGAGATAGAGACACAGAGGCAGAGAACAAACGTATGGACACAAAGTGGGGGAAGCCATGGGGTGGTGGTGGTGGGATGAGTTGGGAGATTGGGATTGACCTGTATACATGTCTATGCATAAAATAGATAACTAATAATAACCTAATGTATAAAAAAATAAATAAAATTAAATTTCAAAAATTTTAAAAATAAAATGTAAAAATAAAACAGAAAAAAAGTTCTTCCATTCACACTGATGTATTTATAAGAATGAATTATTTCCATGCTTATATCCATAAATACATAAAAGAGGAATAAAATCTAACTTGAACCAAAAAAGAAAAAAAAAAGGTGAACCTAACAGTTATACAGAGGGAAACACAACCAAGGCACTTGCTCCAGTGGTAAACAATTCTGAAATTGGTCAGAGGTGGGGAATCATCCCCCATACAGCCAGCAGCCCCGCCCGCCCACGCAAGGAGCGTCCTTATTGCAAAGCTGTTGGACCCTGCCGAGGCCTCTGTGAGTAAACGTGAGCTGAGCCCCAGGCCAGCTGCTGCTGAACTGTTCCCACCCTTCCCAGGTGAAACACCTGAATATGTACAAGGGCTTGAAAGCCTAGAGGAAGGGCCGTGGAGCCACTCCAGCGACAGCACGCAGGCCAACTTGGTGCCTGCAGGTCAGCCAGGATGGTCCTGGCCACGGGCGCTCTTCTGGAAGCTTTCCATCGCCCTGCCTGTGATACCCCTCCTGTCCCGGCCCCCACTCCTTTTTTTCCTTACTCACCTCAGCCCGGAGAGATATTCCAGTGGAAGTTATGGGTGACACATTCTCTTCTTTACAGGTGGCAGCCTGGCAACTCCTGCAGAAATTCCAGCAGAGCCCCACTCACACCGGGCCGCCCACAAAGCCGTGGACCCTCACACCCTCCCACCAGCACAGCCCCGAGACTGCTGACGGGGCAGAGAATATGGAGTCAGGCACAGCTGCAGGGGCTATAGCTGCCTGGAGTGCTGTTTATATTGACCTCAACTCATGCACACCTGGGGAGGGCTTGCCGGCAGCGTCAGGCTGCCCATGTCAGCTAATCCTCAGCCCTCAGGGAATCACATTGCAGAAAATGGACCTCGCTAAGACAGAATATTCGCCAAGGAAAAAAAGGACACAATGCCATTTGCAGCACCGTAGATGAGTCAAGAGGTAATCACGTGACTTGGAGTAAGTCAGAAAGTGAAAGACACATATCATATCATATCACTTATAGGTGTTAGGTATAAATTGATACCAGGGCAGATATTTCCACGGAGAAGGGCAATCACAGATTCATTAAACAAACTTATGGTTCACCAAAGGAAAGGTGTGAGCATTGAATACATTACGATATTGGGGTTAACAGACATATACAAACACAGTAGACGTATATAATCACCAAAGACCTACGGAGTACCAAGAGAAGACTACTCAACATTCTGTCATAACGTACATGGGAAAAGGATCCCAGGAAGAACAGACATATGTATATGTGTAAAAGAACCACCTCTTGCACACCTACAACAAGCTAAACGTTGTACTCAAACTTGCTGTAATAATAAATAAAAAAATAAATTAAAAACACGAACAAGAAGTAGTGAGACAAACGTGAGGGGCTTTCTCCTGGCACATTCCGTTCTACATTCCAATCTAGAACGCGACTTCCATTGAGGCTCTGCTGCCCTAGTAACCAGATTTGGTAAGAGAGAACTGCTGCCACCTTGTGGCCGTTTCACACAACAGCAGCTTTAATCCCAGCGCTAATGGTCAGTGGATATTCCAAATCATTACAGGCCTGTAAATGACACCTGCCCTGAAATCAAATCCTGGGTTCATATATCGACCAAAAAATTCAAAAGACGTCCATATTTCAAAACGACAGTTTCAAGAGGCATATTTCACGCACATTAGTGTTCTGCTTCTTTTGCTTGCTTGCTTTCTTTGTTAAAAAAACGGGAATGGAAAAAGGCAACCCTCAGAATGGGCGAAAACGTTCACAAACGAATCAATGGACAAAGGTTTAATCTCCAATATATATAAACAGCTCATGCAGCTTAATATTAATAAAACAAACAACCCAATACAAAAATGGGCAGAAGATCTAAATAGACGTTTCTTCAAAGAAGACACAGAGATGGCCAAGACGCACATGAAAAGCTGCTCAACATCACTAATTATTAGAGAAATGCAAATCAAAACTACAATGAGGTAAGACCTCACACCTGTTACAATCGGCATCATCAGATAATCTACAAACAACAAATTCTGGGGAGGGTGTGGACAAAAGGAACCCTCTTCCGCTATTGGTGGGAATGTAAATTGATACAGTCACTATGGAGAACAGTATGGAGGTTCCTTTAAAAAACTAAAAAGAGAATTACCATAGGATCCAGCAATCCCACTTCTGGGCATTTACCCAGGGAAAACCATAAATCACAGAGACACATTCACCACAGTGTTCATTGCAGCACTATTTACAATAGCCAGGTAATGGAAGCAACCTAAATGCCCACAGACAGACGAATGGATAAAGATGTGGTATATATATAAAATGGAATATTACTTAGCCATAAAAAGGAATGAAACTGGGTCATTTGTAGAGAAGTTGACGGATCTAGAGACTGTCATACAGAGTGAAGTAAGTCAGAAAGAGAAAAACAAATATTGTATATTAATGCCTATATGTGGAACCTAGAAAAATGATACAGATGAACTGGTTTGCAGGGCAGAGATAGAGACACAGAGGTAGAGAACAAACGTATGGACACAAAGTGGGGGAAGCCATGGGGTGGTGGTGGTGGGATGAGTTGGGAGATTGGGATTGACCTGTATACATGTCTATGCATAAAATAGATAACTAATAATAACCTACTGTATAAAAAAATAAATAAAATTAAATTTCAAAATTTTTAAAAATAAAATGTAAAAATAAAACAGAAAAAAACTTCTTCCATTCACACTGATGTATTTATAAGAATGAATTATTTCCATGCTTATATCCATAAATACATAAAAGAGGAATAAAATCTAACTTGAACCAAAAAAGAAAAAAAAAGCTGAACCTAACAGTTATACAGAGGGAAACACAACCAAGGCACTTGCTCCAGTGGTAAACAATTCTGAAATTGTTCAGAGGTGGGGAATCATCCCCCATACAGCCAGCAGCCCCGCCCGCCCACGCAAGGAGCGTCCTTATTGCAAAGCTGTTGGACCCTGCCGAGGCCTCTGTGAGTAAACGTGAGCTGAGCCCCAGGCCAGCTGCTACTGAACTGTTCCCACCCTTCCCAGGTGAAACACCTGAATATGTACAAGGGCTTGAAAGCCTAGAGGAAGGGCCGTGGAGCCACACCAGCGACAGCACTCAGGCCAACTTGGTGCCTGCAGGTCAGCCAGGATGGTCCTGGCCACGGGCGCTCTTCTGGAAGATTTCCATCGCCCTGCCTGAGATACCCCTCCTGTCACGGCCCCCACTCCTTTTTTTCCTTCCTCACCTCAGCCCGGAGAGATATTCCAGTGGAAGTTATGGGTGACACATCCTCTTCTTTACAGGTGGCAGCCTGGCAACTCCTGCAGAAATTCCAGCAGAGCCCCACTCACACCGGGCCGCCCACAAAGCCGTGGACCCTCACACCCTCCCACCAGCACAGCCCCGAGACTGCTGACGGGGCAAAGAATATGGAGTCAGGCACAGCTGCAGGGGCTATTGCTGCCTGGAGTGCTGTTTATATTGACCTCACCCCAGGCACACCTGGGGAGGGCGTGCCGGCAGCGTCAGGCTGCCCATGTCAGCTAATCCTCAGCCCTCAGGGAATCACATTGCAGAAAATGGACCTCGCTAAGACAGAATATTTGCCAAGGGAAAAAAGGACACAATGCCATTTGCAGCACCGTAGATGAGTCTAGAGGTAATCACGTGACTTGGAGTAAGTCAGAAAGTGAAAGACACATATCATATCATATCACTTATAGGTGTTACGTATAAAATGATACCAGGGCAGATATTTCCACGGAGAAGGGCAATCACAGATTCATTAAACAAACTTATGGTTCACCAAAGGAAAGGTGTGAGCATTGAATTCATTACGATATTGGGGTTAACAGACATACACAAACACAGTAGACGTATATAATCACCAAAGACCTACGGAGTACCAAGAGAAGACTACTCAACATTCTGTCATAACGTACATGGGAAAAGGATCCCAGGAAGAACAGACATATGTATATGTGTAAAAGAACCACCTCTTGCACACCTACAACAAGCTAAACGTTGTACTCAAACTTGCTGTAATAAAAAATAAAAAATTAAATTAAAAACACGAACAAGAAGTAGTGAGACAAACTTGAGGGGCTTTCTCCTGGCACATTCCGTTCTACATTCCAATCTAGAACGCGACTTCCATTGAGGCTCTGCTGCCCTAGTAACCGGATTCGGTAAGGGAGAACTGCTGCCACCTTGTGGCCGTTTCACACAACAGCAGCTTTAATCACAGCGCTAATGGTCAGTGGATATTCCAAATCATTACAGGCCTGTAAATGACACCTGCCCTGAAAACAAATCCTGGGGTTATATATCGACCAAAAAATTCAAAAGACGTCCATATTTCAAAACGACAGTTTCAAGAGGCATATTTCACGCACATTAGTGTTCTGCTTCTTTTGCTTGCTTGCTTTCTTTGTTAAAAAAACGGGAATGGAAAAAGGCAACCCTCAGAATGGGCGAAAACGTTCACAAACGAATCAATGGACAAAGGTTTAATCTCCAATATATATAAACAGCTCATGCAGCTTAATATTAATAAAACAAACAACCCAATACAAAAATGGGCAGAAGATCTAAATAGACGTT
Source organism: Mesoplodon bidens (assembly GCF_964165515.1). NCBI lineage: Eukaryota > Metazoa > Chordata > Mammalia > Artiodactyla > Ziphiidae > Mesoplodon > Mesoplodon bidens. The sequence continues at coordinate 9,969 of NW_027671609.1, read as the reverse complement.
TCTTCAAAGAAGACACAGAGATGGCCAAGACGCACATGAAAAGCTGCTCAACATCACTAATTATTAGAGAAATGCAGATCAAAACTACAATGAGGTAAGACCTCACACCTGTTAGAATCGGCATCATCAGATAATCTACAAACAACAAATTCTGGGGAGGGTGTGGACAAAAGGAACCCTCTCCCGCTATTGGTGGGAATGTAAATTCATACAGTCACTATGGAGAACAGTATGGAGGTTCCTTTAAAAAACTAAAAAGAGAATTACCATAGGATCCATCAATCCCACTTCTGGGCATTTACCCAGAGAAAACCATAAATCACAGAGACACATTCACCACAATGTTCATTGCAGCACTATTTACAATAGCCAGGTAATGGAAGCAACCTAAATGGCCCCAGACAGACGAATGGATAAAGATGTGGTACATATATAAAATGGAATATTACTCAGCCATAAAAAGGAATGAAACTGGGTCATTTGTAGAGAAGTTGACGGTTCTAGAGACTGTCATACAGACTGAAGTAAGTCAGAAAGAGAAAAACAAATATTGTATATTAATGCCTATATGTGGAACCTAGAAAAATGGTACAGATGAACTGGTTTGCAGGGCAGAGATAGAGACACAGAGGCAGAGAACAAATGTATGGACACAAAGTGGGGGAAGCCATGGGGTGGTGGTGGTGGGATGAGTTGGGAGATTGGGATTGACCTGTATACATGTCTATGCATAAAATAGATAACTAATAATAACCTACTGTATAAAAAAATAAATAAAATTAAATTTCAAAATTTTTAAAAATAAAATGTAAAAATAAAACAGAAAAAAAGTCCTTCCATTCACACTGATGTATTTATAAGAATGAATTATTTCCATGCTTATATCCATAAATACATAAAAGAGGAATAAAATCTAACTTGAACCAAAAAAAAAAAAAATGCTGAACCTAACAGTTATACAGAGGGAAACACAACCAAGGCACTTGCTCCAGTGGTAAATCATTCTGAAATTGGTCAGAGGTGGGGAATCATCCCCGATACAGCCAGCAGCCCCGCCCGCCCACGCAAGGAACGTCCTTATTGCAAAGCTGTGGGACCGTGCCGAGGCCTCTGTGAGTAAACGTGAGCTGAGCCCCAGGCCAGCTGCTGCTGAACTGTTCCCACCCTTACCATGTGAAACAGCTGAATATGTACAAGGGCTTGAAAGCCTAGTGGAAGGGCCGTGGAGCCACACCAGCGAGAGCACGCAGGCCAACTTGGTGCCTGCAGGTCAGCCAGGATGGTCCTGGCCACGGGCGCTCTTCTGGAAGCTTTCCATTGCCCTGCCTGAGATACCCCTCCTGTCACGGCCCCCACTCCTTTTTTTTCCTTCCTCAACTCAGCCCGGAGAGATATTCCAGTGGAAGTTATGGGTGACACATCCTCTTCTTTACAGGTGGCAGCCTGGCAACTCCTGCAGAAAGTCCAGCAGAGCCCCACTCACACCGGGCCGCCCACAAAGCCGTGGACCCTCACACCCTCCCACCAGCACAGCCCCGAGACTGCTGACGGGGCAGAGAATATGGAGTCAGGCACAGCTGCAGGGGCTATAGCTGCCTGGAGTGCTGTTTATATTGACCTCAACCCATGCACACCTGGGGAGGGCTTGCCGGCAGCGTCAGGCTGCCCATGTCAGCTAATCCTCAGCCCTCAGGGAATCACATTGCAGAAAATGGACCTCGCTAAGACAGAATATTCGCCAAGGAAAAAAAGGACACAATGCCATTTGCAGCACCGTAGATGAGTCAAGAGGTAATCACGTGACTTGGAGTAAGTCAGAAAGTGAAAGACACATATCATATCATATCACTTATAGGTGTTAGGTATAAATTGATACCAGGGCAGATATTTCCACGGAGAAGGGCAATCACAGATTCATTAAACAAACTTATGGTTCACCAAAGGAAAGGTGTGAGCATTGAATACATTACGATATTGGGGTTAACAGACATATACAAACACAGTAGACGTATATAATCACCAAAGACCTACGGAGTACCAAGAGAAGACTACTCAACATTCTGTCATAACGTACATGGGAAAAGGATCCCAGGAAGAACAGACATATGTATATGTGTAAAAGAACCACCTCTTCCACACCTACAACAAGCTAAACGTTGTACTCAAACTTGCTGTAATAAAAAATAAAAAAATAAATTAAAAACACGAACAAGAAGTAGTGAGACAAACTTGAGGGGCTTTCTCCTGGCACATTCCGTTCTACATTCCAATCTAGAACGCGACTTCCATTGAGGCTCTGCTGCCCTAGTAACCAGATTTGGTAAGGGAGAACTGCTGCCACCTTGTGGCCGTTTCACACAACAGCAGCTTTAATCCCAGCGCTAATGGTCAGTGGATATTCCAAATCATTACAGGCCTGTAAATGACACCTGCCCTGAAAACAAATCCTGGGGTCATATATCGACCAAAAAATTCAAAAGACGTCCATATTTCAAAACGACAGTTTCAAGAGGCATATTTCACGCACATTAGTGTTCTGCTTCTTTTGCTTGCTTGCTTTCTTTGTTAAAAAAACGGGAATGGAAAAAGGCAACCCTCAGAATGGGCGAAAACGTTCACAAACGAATCAATGGACAAAGGTTTAATCTCCAATATATATAAACAGCTCATGCAGCTTAATATTAATAAAACAAACAACCCAATACAAAAATGGGCAGAAGATCTAAATAGACGTTTCTTCAAAGAAGACACAGAGATGGCCAAGACGCACATGAAAAGCTGCTCAACATCACTAATTATTAGAGAAATGCAAATCAAAACTACAATGAGGTAAGACCTCACACCTGTTACAATCGGCATCATCAGATAATCTACAAACAACAAATTCTGGGGAGGGTGTGGACAAAAGGAACCCTCTTCCGCTATTGGTGGGAATGTAAATTGATACAGTCACTATGGAGAACAGTATGGAGGTTCCTTTAAAAAACTAAAAAGAGAATTACCATAGGATCCAGCAATCCCACTTCTGGGCATTTACCCAGGGAAAACCATAAATCACAGAGACACATTCACCACAGTGTTCATTGCAGCACTATTTACAATAGCCAGGTAATGGAAGCAACCTAAATGCCCACAGACAGACGAATGGATAAAGATGTGGTATATATATAAAATGGAATATTACTTAGCCATAAAAAGGAATGAAACTGGGTCATTTGTAGAGAAGTTGACGGATCTAGAGACTGTCATACAGAGTGAAGTAAGTCAGAAAGAGAAAAACAAATATTGTATATTAATGCCTATATGTGGAACCTAGAAAAATGATACAGATGAACTGGTTTGCAGGGCAGAGATAGAGACACAGAGGTAGAGAACAAACGTATGGACACAAAGTGGGGGAAGCCATGGGGTGGTGGTGGTGGGATGAGTTGGGAGATTGGGATTGACCTGTATACATGTCTATGCATAAAATAGATAACTAATAATAACCTACTGTATAAAAAAATAAATAAAATTAAATTTCAAAATTTTTAAAAATAAAATGTAAAAATAAAACAGAAAAAAACTTCTTCCATTCACACTGATGTATTTATAAGAATGAATTATTTCCATGCTTATATCCATAAATACATAAAAGAGGAATAAAATCTAACTTGAACCAAAAAAGAAAAAAAAAGCTGAACCTAACAGTTATACAGAGGGAAACACAACCAAGGCACTTGCTCCAGTGGTAAACAATTCTGAAATTGTTCAGAGGTGGGGAATCATCCCCCATACAGCCAGCAGCCCCGCCCGCCCACGCAAGGAGCGTCCTTATTGCAAAGCTGTTGGACCCTGCCGAGGCCTCTGTGAGTAAACGTGAGCTGAGCCCCAGGCCAGCTGCTACTGAACTGTTCCCACCCTTCCCAGGTGAAACACCTGAATATGTACAAGGGCTTGAAAGCCTAGAGGAAGGGCCGTGGAGCCACACCAGCGACAGCACTCAGGCCAACTTGGTGCCTGCAGGTCAGCCAGGATGGTCCTGGCCACGGGCGCTCTTCTGGAAGATTTCCATCGCCCTGCCTGAGATACCCCTCCTGTCACGGCCCCCACTCCTTTTTTTCCTTCCTCACCTCAGCCCGGAGAGATATTCCAGTGGAAGTTATGGGTGACACATCCTCTTCTTTACAGGTGGCAGCCTGGCAACTCCTGCAGAAATTCCAGCAGAGCCCCACTCACACCGGGCCGCCCACAAAGCCGTGGACCCTCACACCCTCCCACCAGCACAGCCCCGAGACTGCTGACGGGGCAAAGAATATGGAGTCAGGCACAGCTGCAGGGGCTATTGCTGCCTGGAGTGCTGTTTATATTGACCTCACCCCAGGCACACCTGGGGAGGGCGTGCCGGCAGCGTCAGGCTGCCCATGTCAGCTAATCCTCAGCCCTCAGGGAATCACATTGCAGAAAATGGACCTCGCTAAGACAGAATATTTGCCAAGGGAAAAAAGGACACAATGCCATTTGCAGCACCGTAGATGAGTCTAGAGGTAATCACGTGACTTGGAGTAAGTCAGAAAGTGAAAGACACATATCATATCATATCACTTATAGGTGTTACGTATAAAATGATACCAGGGCAGATATTTCCACGGAGAAGGGCAATCACAGATTCATTAAACAAACTTATGGTTCACCAAAGGAAAGGTGTGAGCATTGAATTCATTACGATATTGGGGTTAACAGACATACACAAACACAGTAGACGTATATAATCACCAAAGACCTACGGAGTACCAAGAGAAGACTACTCAACATTCTGTCATAACGTACATGGGAAAAGGATCCCAGGAAGAACAGACATATGTATATGTGTAAAAGAACCACCTCTTGCACACCTACAACAAGCTAAACGTTGTACTCAAACTTGCTGTAATAAAAAATAAAAAATTAAATTAAAAACACGAACAAGAAGTAGTGAGACAAACTTGAGGGGCTTTCTCCTGGCACATTCCGTTCTACATTCCAATCTAGAACGCGACTTCCATTGAGGCTCTGCTGCCCTAGTAACCGGATTCGGTAAGGGAGAACTGCTGCCACCTTGTGGCCGTTTCACACAACAGCAGCTTTAATCCCAGCGCTAATGGTCAGTGGATATTCCAAATCATTACAGGCCTGTAAATGACACCTGCCCTGAAAACAAATCCTGGGGTCATATATCGACCAAAAAATTCAAAAGACGTCCATATTTCAAAACGACAGTTTCAAGAGGCATATTTCACGCACATTAGTGTTCTGCTTCTTTTGCTTTCTTTCTTTCTTTGTTAAAAAAACGGGAATGGAAAAAGGCAACCCTCAGAATGGGCGAAAACGTTCACAAACGAATCAATGGACAAAGGTTTAATCTCCAATATATATAAACAGCTCATGCAGCTTAATATTAATAAAACAAACAACCCAATACAAAAATGGGCAGAAGATCTAAATAGACGTTTCTTCAAAGAAGACACAGAGATGGCCAAGACGCACATGAAAAGCTGCTCAACATCACTAATTATTAGAGAAATGCAGATCAAAACTACAATGAGGTAAGACCTCACACCTGTTAGAATCGGCATCATCAGATAATCTACAAACAACAAATTCTGGGGAGGGTGTGGACAAAAGGAACCCTCTCCCGCTATTGGTGGGAATGTAAATTCATACAGTCACTATGGAGAACAGTATGGAGGTTCCTTTAAAAAACTAAAAAGAGAATTACCATAGGATCCATCAATCCCACTTCTGGGCATTTACCCAGAGAAAACCATAAATCACAGAGACACATTCACCACAATGTTCATTGCAGCACTATTTACAATAGCCAGGTAATGGAAGCAACCTAAATGGCCCCAGACAGACGAATGGATAAAGATGTGGTACATATATAAAATGGAATATTACTCAGCCATAAAAAGGAATGAAACTGGGTCATTTGTAGAGAAGTTGACGGTTCTAGAGACTGTCATACAGACTGAAGTAAGTCAGAAAGAGAAAAACAAATATTGTATATTAATGCCTATATGTGGAACCTAGAAAAATGGTACAGATGAACTGGTTTGCAGGGCAGAGATAGAGACACAGAGGCAGAGAACAAATGTATGGACACAAAGTGGGGGAAGCCATGGGGTGGTGGTGGTGGGATGAGTTGGGAGATTGGGATTGACCTGTATACATGTCTATGCATAAAATAGATAACTAATAATAACCTACTGTATAAAAAAATAAATAAAATTAAATTTCAAAATTTTTAAAAATAAAATGTAAAAATAAAACAGAAAAAAAGTCCTTCCATTCACACTGATGTATTTATAAGAATGAATTATTTCCATGCTTATATCCATAAATACATAAAAGAGGAATAAAATCTAACTTGAACCAAAAAAAAAAAAAATGCTGAACCTAACAGTTATACAGAGGGAAACACAACCAAGGCACTTGCTCCAGTGGTAAATCATTCTGAAATTGGTCAGAGGTGGGGAATCATCCCCGATACAGCCAGCAGCCCCGCCCGCCCACGCAAGGAACGTCCTTATTGCAAAGCTGTGGGACCGTGCCGAGGCCTCTGTGAGTAAACGTGAGCTGAGCCCCAGGCCAGCTGCTGCTGAACTGTTCCCACCCTTACCATGTGAAACAGCTGAATATGTACAAGGGCTTGAAAGCCTAGTGGAAGGGCCGTGGAGCCACACCAGCGAGAGCACGCAGGCCAACTTGGTGCCTGCAGGTCAGCCAGGATGGTCCTGGCCACGGGCGCTCTTCTGGAAGCTTTCCATTGCCCTGCCTGAGATACCCCTCCTGTCACGGCCCCCACTCCTTTTTTTTCCTTCCTCAACTCAGCCCGGAGAGATATTCCAGTGGAAGTTATGGGTGACACATCCTCTTCTTTACAGGTGGCAGCCTGGCAACTCCTGCAGAAAGTCCAGCAGAGCCCCACTCACACCGGGCCGCCCACAAAGCCGTGGACCCTCACACCCTCCCACCAGCACAGCCCCGAGACTGCTGACGGGGCAGAGAATATGGAGTCAGGCACAGCTGCAGGGGCTATAGCTGCCTGGAGTGCTGTTTATATTGACCTCAACCCATGCACACCTGGGGAGGGCTTGCCGGCAGCGTCAGGCTGCCCATGTCAGCTAATCCTCAGCCCTCAGGGAATCACATTGCAGAAAATGGACCTCGCTAAGACAGAATATTCGCCAAGGAAAAAAAGGACACAATGCCATTTGCAGCACCGTAGATGAGTCAAGAGGTAATCACGTGACTTGGAGTAAGTCAGAAAGTGAAAGACACATATCATATCATATCACTTATAGGTGTTAGGTATAAATTGATACCAGGGCAGATATTTCCACGGAGAAGGGCAATCACAGATTCATTAAACAAACTTATGGTTCACCAAAGGAAAGGTGTGAGCATTGAATACATTACGATATTGGGGTTAACAGACATATACAAACACAGTAGACGTATATAATCACCAAAGACCTACGGAGTACCAAGAGAAGACTACTCAACATTCTGTCATAACGTACATGGGAAAAGGATCCCAGGAAGAACAGACATATGTATATGTGTAAAAGAACCACCTCTTGCACACCTACAACAAGCTAAACGTTGTACTCAAACTTGCTGTAATAAAAAATAAAAAAATAAATTAAAAACACGAACAAGAAGTAGTGAGACAAACTTGAGGGGCTTTCTCCTGGCACATTCCGTTCTACATTCCAATCTAGAACGCGACTTCCATTGAGGCTCTGCTGCCCTAGTAACCAGATTTGGTAAGGGAGAACTGCTGCCACCTTGTGGCCGTTTCACACAACAGCAGCTTTAATCCCAGCGCTAATGGTCAGTGGATATTCCAAATCATTACAGGCCTGTAAATGACACCTGCCCTGAAAACAAATCCTGGGGTCATATATCGACCAAAAAATTCAAAAGACGTCCATATTTCAAAACGACAGTTTCAAGAGGCATATTTCACGCACATTAGTGTTCTGCTTCTTTTGCTTGCTTGCTTTCTTTGTTAAAAAAACGGGAATGGAAAAAGGCAACCCTCAGAATGGGCGAAAACGTTCACAAACGAATCAATGGACAAAGGTTTAATCTCCAATATATATAAACAGCTCATGCAGCTTAATATTAATAAAACAAACAACCCAATACAAAAATGGGCAGAAGATCTAAATAGACGTTTCTTCAAAGAAGACACAGAGATGGCCAAGACGCACATGAAAAGCTGCTCAACATCACTAATTATTAGAGAAATGCAAATCAAAACTACAATGAGGTAAGACCTCACACCTGTTACAATCGGCATCATCAGATAATCTACAAACAACAAATTCTGGGGAGGGTGTGGACAAAAGGAACCCTCTTCCGCTATTGGTGGGAATGTAAATTGATACAGTCACTATGGAGAACAGTATGGAGGTTCCTTTAAAAAACTAAAAAGAGAATTACCATAGGATCCAGCAATCCCACTTCTGGGCATTTACCCAGGGAAAACCATAAATCACAGAGACACATTCACCACAGTGTTCATTGCAGCACTATTTACAATAGCCAGGTAATGGAAGCAACCTAAATGCCCACAGACAGACGAATGGATAAAGATGTGGTATATATATAAAATGGAATATTACTTAGCCATAAAAAGGAATGAAACTGGGTCATTTGTAGAGAAGTTGACGGATCTAGAGACTGTCATACAGAGTGAAGTAAGTCAGAAAGAGAAAAACAAATATTGTATATTAATGCCTATATGTGGAACCTAGAAAAATGATACAGATGAACTGGTTTGCAGGGCAGAGATAGAGACACAGAGGTAGAGAACAAACGTATGGACACAAAGTGGGGGAAGCCATGGGGTGGTGGTGGTGGGATGAGTTGGGAGATTGGGATTGACCTGTATACATGTCTATGCATAAAATAGATAACTAATAATAACCTACTGTATAAAAAAATAAATAAAATTAAATTTCAAAATTTTTAAAAATAAAATGTAAAAATAAAACAGAAAAAAACTTCTTCCATTCACACTGATGTATTTATAAGAATGAATTATTTCCATGCTTATATCCATAAATACATAAAAGAGGAATAAAATCTAACTTGAACCAAAAAAGAAAAAAAAAGCTGAACCTAACAGTTATACAGAGGGAAACACAACCAAGGCACTTGCTCCAGTGGTAAACAATTCTGAAATTGGTCAGAGGTGGGGAATCATCCCCCATACAGCCAGCAGCCCCGCCCGCCCACGCAAGGAGCGTCCTTATTGCAAAGCTGTTGGACCATGCCGAGGCCTCTGTGAGTAAACGTGAGCTGAGCCCCAGGCCAGCTGCTACTGAACTGTTCCCACCCTTCCCAGGTGAAACACCTGAATATGTACAAGGGCTTGAAAGCCTAGAGGAAGGGCCGTGGAGCCACACCAGCGACAGCACTCAGGCCAACTTGGTGCCTGCAGGTCAGCCAGGATGGTCCTGGCCACGGGCGCTCTTCTGGAAGCTTTCCATCGCCCTGCCTGAGATACCCCTCCTGTCACGGCCCCCACTCCTTTTTTTCCTTCCTCACCTCAGCCCGGAGAGATATTCCAGTGGAAGTTATGGGTGACACATCCTCTTCTTTACAGGTGGCAGCCTGGCAACTCCTGCAGAAATTCCAGCAGAGCCCCACTCACACCGGGCCGCCCACAAAGCCGTGGACCCTCACACCCTCCCACCAGCACAGCCCCGAGACTGCTGACGGGGCAAAGAATATGGAGTCAGGCACAGCTGCAGGGGCTATTGCTGCCTGGAGTGCTGTTTATATTGACCTCACCTCAGGCACACCTGGGGAGGGCTTGCCGGCAGCGTCAGGCTGCCCATGTCAGCTAATCCTCAGCCCTCAGGGAATCACATTGCAGAAAATGGACCTCGCTAAGACAGAATATTTGCCAAGGGAAAAAAGGACACAATGCCA